>NW_013574968.1:0-491 GCF_000499745.2 Eimeria mitis | reverse complement strand
ATTTCCGAAAATGGCGCACGGGGCCAGCAGATATAAGAAGTCTAGGGCGAAGATGAGGTGGAAGGTGTGTCCAGCGGATGCTTATGAGAACCTCTTGCGCCTTGCTTGCTCTGATCTTTCCCTCATGATATTTCGGGTCTACTAACGTTTTTCGTGTTTTTGTTTTGTATATTTCTACTTTTAAATACTTTTTGCAGTTCATATGTGATGAAATTTGGTGGGTTTGACTGCCAGCCGCCCGGGGCGCGGAGTTTAGCCGCTGCGTTTCCGGCGTCTGTGCTCGGGCGTACGGTCGCCGAAACCAGCATATTGTTGAGTACAAATTTATGAATTTTGTTTGTATTTGTTGTAATTTCCCTCTTTTTTCCTGTGCTCCCCAGTGCTTCAGCAGCTGCAATACTGCAGCCCGTTCTTTATTTTGTGTGTGTTTGTATGTATGTGGCGTGGGGGAGATGATGATGATACAATAGGAAAGCCGTTTCACATTCGCA
>NW_013574967.1:2808-2982 GCF_000499745.2 Eimeria mitis | reverse complement strand
TGCTGCTGCTGCTGCTGCTGCTGCTGCTTCTGCTGCTGCTGCTGCTGCTGCTGCTGCTGCTGCTGCTGCTAGAGTGTCGGTTTGTATTTGTTTCGTTTGTTTGTTTGCTTCGTCAACTAAAAACAAACAGAAACTGTTTCTACTATCCATAAAAATTCTAAGAAAACCCTAAAC
>NW_013574967.1:2363-2708 GCF_000499745.2 Eimeria mitis | reverse complement strand
CAGTGAACACCTTGCTGCTGCTGCTGCTGCTGCTGCTTCTGCTGCTGCTGCTGCTGCTGCTGCTGCTGCTAGAGTGTATGTTTGTATTTGTTTCGTTTGTTTGTTTGCTTCGTCAACTAAAAACAAACAGAAACTGTTGCTAGTATCCATAAAAATTCTAAGAAAACCCTAAAACCCCGATTAGGGTTTAGGGTTTAGGGTTTAGGGTTTAGGGTTTATT
Source organism: Eimeria mitis (assembly GCF_000499745.2). Taxonomy (NCBI): domain Eukaryota; phylum Apicomplexa; class Conoidasida; order Eucoccidiorida; family Eimeriidae; genus Eimeria; species Eimeria mitis. Next base: position 2,488 of record NW_013574967.1, on the reverse strand, counting down.
AGGGTTTAGGGTTTACGCAGGCTGCTGTCTCCTCGCGGCTGCATGCAGCAGAGGGTTGCAGCAGCAGGCAGCAAGAAGAACACAAAACAAAATAACTCTGATATATATATAAATAAAATATTTCA
>NW_013574967.1:2103-2295 GCF_000499745.2 Eimeria mitis | reverse complement strand
GGTACCGTCGAGGGTTTAGGGTTTAGGGTTTAGGGTTTAGGGTTTAGGGTTTATGAGTTGTTATTTGTTAATTTTTATTTATATAATAAAATAATTTATTTATTTCTTTTTCTTCTTTCTATCGTCCTATCAACAGCCTGTTGTTTGCTGCTGCTGCAGTTGCTGCTGCTGCTTGTGGCCTGCTGCTGCTGC
>NW_013574967.1:837-911 GCF_000499745.2 Eimeria mitis | reverse complement strand
AGGCGCGGCACAGCAGAAGACTGAAGCAGAAGACGCTGCAGCGGCAGCAGCAGCAGCAGCAGCAGCAGCAGCAA
>NW_013574966.1:12389-16150 GCF_000499745.2 Eimeria mitis | reverse complement strand
TATATATATATATATATATATATAGTCTATGTAGAAGCATAGACATATGTACAAGCATATAGGTTTGTTCAGTTGAGCTGGTTGCATAGAGGTTACAGATAAGGAATATAAACGAAAAGACAGGAGGGAACGGAATATATAAGAAAACACCTAAAGGGGTTGTTGCTGCTGCTGCTGCGTAGAGGAGTTGAGGTGTATGTACACCTCGTGAGGTGTATGTACACCGCGTTGCAGCCAAGGGGGGCGGACGAAAGGAGGCAAAATAAAAATAAATTTTATTTTGTAGTTAATTTGAATAAAAATAAATAATTTATTTATTAATTTGAACAAAAAAAATAAAAAGAAATAATAGACAGGACGCCTGCTGCGTTTGTTTCACTGGCGGGAGGAGGAGCTGCGCATACACCCCAGCGGTGTATGCATCGTAGGGTGGTGTTGCATCGGCTTCAATTCTAAGAAAAGAGAAATAAATATAAAAATTAAATACTAAAAATAAATGAAATTAAATATTTATTTTATTTTTTTTATATATAACAACCAGCTGCATGCATTGGGGGGGCTCTCGAGCCGCCGCTGCTGGTGTCGTAGTAAGCAGCCTACGTAAAGAGTTGGGGTGTATGGTGAGGTTTTTTGTTTAATAAATTTCATAAATACAAAAATTTAAATATTTTTTATTCTTTTATCCATACAATTCTTTCATTTCCCCCCTCATCACCTCCTCTGCTGGTGATCCTGGCTATGCAGCTGAGGTGTATGTACACCTCAATTAACGGCTGGACTTCTGCATCCTTTTTTGCTGCATTTCTCGCTGCACTATAACACCATCATGGGGAAGCTTGTGGTGAGGGTTTTATACCCAAGGTCTAGGGTTTAGGGTTTAGGGTTTAGGGTTTAGAGCACTCAGCGCCAGCACAAGTGTTTATGAGGGTTTAATAGACAGAAGAAAACATAGAAATATAGTTTTATAAACACAAGGGTAGAGGCGCTGCAACATGCACTGTTGTTGTTACGCCAAACAACACCAACAGCAGCAGCAACAACAATACTAGCAACTGCAGCAGCAGCAGCAAGAGAGCCACAGTATCAGCAGCAGCAGCAACAGCAACAGCAGCAGCAGCAACAGCAGCAGCAGCAGCAGTATCTATCATGTATTCCTTCGTAGGTGTTGTATTTGCTTCCCTTTAGTATATTTCTCTACGTGCATTACCCTCTTCCTAAATAAAAACAAGTAAAACAAAAAAAAAATAAATAAAAAATAAAAAACATACAACACAAATAACCCACCAAAACTAAGTAAACAAGAGGNTTTTTTTTTTTTTTTTTTTTTTTTTTTTTTTTTTTTTTAGGTCCCCTCGGATATAACTCTACTGGAGGAGCAGCAGCAGACAGGGGTGCGGGGTCTGTGTCTTTTGGAGCGTGTGGGGTTGTGGTTTATGCCCCCTGTCTTTCATGTGAACAACTACGCTAAACTCGATAAAAAAAATATAAAAAAAATTTTATCGAGACAGTACAACCCCACCACCCCCGATGCTGCAACAGATATATGCAGAAGGAGACAAGAACATATACGCAAAAGGGTATTTATTCTGTCTCCTTTTTGTCTCCTTTCTGTCTCCTTTCTGTCTCCTTTTTGTCTCCTTTTTCTGTCTCTTCTGTCTCATTTCTTCTTTCTCCTTTTTGTCTCCTTTCTGTCTCCTTTTTGTCCCCCTTTTGTCCCCCTTTTGTCTCCTTTTTCTGTCTCCTTTCTGTCTCTCTCTTCTGTCTCCCTTCTCTCTTCTCTCTCTCTTCTGTCTCCTTTCTGTCTCCTTTTTGTCTCCTTTCGGTCTCCTTTTTCTGCCTCCTTTTTGTCTCATTTTTGTCTCCTGTTTCTGTCCCCTTTTTGTCTCCTTTCGGTCTCCTTTCTCTGTCTCCTTTTTGTCTCCTTTTTGTCTCCTTTCTGTCTTCTTTTCCATCTATTTACCTGTCTCCTTTTCCGTCTCCCTGTATGTCTCCTTGTCTGTCTCCTTGTCTGTCCCTTTATCTGTCACCTTCTATATCTCCATCCGCATTTATTTATAAATTTACATATTTATTTATTTATTTATTTATTTGTTTATCTATTTATTTACCAATTTATTTATTTATAGATTAACATTTTTATTTGTGCATTAATTAATTAATTAATTAATTAATCAACTAATCTCTGTATCTACACACTAAATCATTTTATTTATTTATTTATTTTATTTTATTTATTTTATTTATTTATTTTATTTATTTATTTATTATGTATGAATGTATTTCAGGTTGTAGCCCAGAACGGCGTGTGGCTGGGGGGTCTCCTGTCTCCTTTATGTGTGCATTTCTCTCTTCGTCACTACGATATAAAAACAAAAATAATTATTCTTCCTTTTGTTGTTTATGGTGGTTCTCTTCTTGGTCGTTTTGTTGCTGCTGGTGCTGTTGGATGCTGGAAAGAGTGGGGTAGAGATAAGGCACTGGGATCGATACCAGCTACTGTTGTTTATACAGAAGAGTAAGGGAGGAGACAGAAAGGAGACAGAAAGGAGACAGAAAGGAGACAGGAAGGAGACAGAAAGGAGACAGAGAGGAGACAGAAAGGAGACAGAAAGGAGACAGAAAGGAGACAGAAAGGAGACAGAAAGGAGACAGAAAGGAGACAGAAAGGAGACAGAGGAGACGGAGGAGATAAGGCACTGGGATCGATCCCAGCTACTGTTGTTTATACAGAAGAGTAAAGGAGGAGACAGAGAGGAGACAGAAAGGAGACAGAGAAGAGACAGAGAAGAGACAGAGGAGACAGATGAGGAGATAAGGCACTGGGATCGATCCCAGCTACTGTTGTTTATACAGAAGAGTAAAAGAAAAAACAGAAAAAAAGAAAAGAGAAAGGAGACAGAGAGGAGACAGAGGAGACAGAGGAGACAAGGCCCTGGGATCGATCCCAGCTACTGTTGTTTATACAGAAGAGTGAGGGAGGAGACAGAGAGGAGACAGAGAAGAGACAGAGGAGAGAAGAGAGAGACGAGAAAGAGGAGACAGAAGAGAGAGGAGACAGAAGAGAGAGGAGACAGAAGAGACAGGGCTCTGGGATCGATCCCAGCTGTTGTTGTATATGAAGAACAACGCTAATAAAAGGAGACAGAAGAGACAGAAGAGACAGAGGAGACAGAGGAGACAGAGGAGACAGAGAAAGGAGACAATGCACTGGGATCGATCGATCCCAGCTGTTGTTTTGTATGCATAACGCTACTAACTATCAACTCAAGAGAAAGAAAACAAACAAAAAAAAAAAATAAAAACAAAGAGAGACACAGAGACTGTGCTGGGATCGATCGATCCCCGATCGATCCCAGCAATCCTTGTCTACGCACAATGTCGCTAACTGCGACACACTGCTAGCATCCATCGATCCCCCTTGGGGGATCGATCCCCCCGCGGGGATCGATCCTACTGCTGGGCATCGATCCCACTGCGGGGATCGATCCCACCGCGGGGATCGACCCCTGCAGTTGTTGTTTATGCAGAACATCGCTGGGATCGATCCCCCCGCGGGGATCGATCCCCCCGCGGGGATCGATCCCACTGCTAGCATCCATCGATCCCGCTGCTGGGATCGATCGATCCCGCTGCTGGGATCGATCCGGATGGATCCCAGCAGCGATCGGGATCGATCCCAGCACCCAGCAGTGGGACCAATCACCGCAGTGGGGTCGATCCCACTGCTAGGATCCATCGATCCCGCTGCTGGGATCGATCCC
>NW_013574966.1:10577-12291 GCF_000499745.2 Eimeria mitis | reverse complement strand
AAAAAAAAAAAACAGAAATGGAGACAGAGACAGAGGCAGAGAAGAAGAGACAAACAAAAGCAGAGACAGAGACAGAGAGAGACAAACAAAGAGAAAAAAATAAAAACAAAAAAAAGACAAACAAATAAAAAAACAGAAAAAACCACAAGACAAAAGAAATTCTAAACAGACAGATTATAAACACCGAAAAAAACAATTTGCTGTTGCAGCTGCTGCTGCAGCTGCTGCTGCAGCAGAAAAGGGTTTAGCTGCAGCAGCAGCACCAACAGCAGCAGCAACAGCTGCTGCTGCTGCTGCTGCTGCTGCTGCTGCTGCTGCTGCAGTGGTGCTGCTGAGTGCTGGTTGCAGGAGGCAGCCACTGGCTAGCTTGCGGCACCGACGCAAGGAATCAGGGTTTAGGGTTAGATGCGGGGTTTAGGGTTTAGGGTTTAGGGTTTGGGTTTAGATGTATGAATTAGGGTTTAGGGTTTAGCGTCAGACGGGGGTTTCTCGTGTTTATCCTTACATATGGGGTTTAGGGTTTAGGGTTTGAGGCAAAGTGTGTGTTTTAGGGTTTAGGGTTTAGGGTAAAATAAGGGTTTAGGGTTTAGGGTTTAGGGTAAAATAAGGGTTTAGGGTTTAGGGTTTAGGGTTTAGATGTGGTTTAGAAGGGCCCTATCAAGCACCCATCTCCCCTGTCTCCGCAGCAGCAACCCCACCTCGTTTGCTGCAGCAACAACAGCCTCAGCAGCAACACAAGCCTCCGCCTGTCTCACCAGCACCCCCGCGCACTTCAATGCATCCTGCACAAAACCCTAAACCCTAAACCCTAAACCCTAAACCCTAAACCCTAGGATACACAACACAATCTGACACATGAAACGCTGCTATTCCGAGGGTTTAGGGTTTACGCAGAATATGTGCCAGATAGGTATGGAGTGCTTAGCTGCAAGCTGCAAGGGTTTAGGGTTTAGGGTTTAGAGATACAGAAAGAGATATAGTAGAGGTTCCGGTGCGAGCCAGAAGGGTTTAGGGTTTAGGGTTTAGGGTTTACAGCGTGAGAGATAGTGGAGGTTCCTGTGCTAGCCAGAAGGGTTTAGGGTTTAGGGTTTAGGGTTTAGGGTTTACAGCGTGAGAGATAGTGGAGGTTCCTGTGCGAGCGAGAAGGGTTTAGGGTCTAGGGTTTAGGGTTTAGGGTTTAGGGTTTAGGGTTTACAGCGTGAGAGATAGTGGAGGTTCCCGTGCGGGCGAGGAGAGCAGCACAGTGACGGCCAAAGGCCTCAACAAGGGGCCTCAGCCCCCTTCGTTGTTTTTTTTTTTTCGCTGCAGCAGCAACAAACAAATATATTTATACATACACACCTGAAATATATTCTACATGCTGCTGCTCCTGCTCCTGCTGCTGCTGCTGCTGCTGCTGCTGCTGCTGCTGCTGCTGCTGCTGCTGCAGCAGCAACGCCCGCCCAACACATAAACCTTTACCCCCCCTTCCCTGTTTCTGCTTCTCCAGCAGCAGCAGCAGCAGCAGCAGCGACACCAGCAGCACAATCATCAGCAACAGCAGCAGCAGCAGCAGCAGCAGCAGCAGGAGGTTTACATTCTGCAGAAGCCCCAGCAAAGAGTGCATGCGCTGAGGTGTCTGTACACCCGGTGGCGGCGACGGCGCCGGCGAGGAGACAGGGAGAAGAGAAGGGCGTGTGTCCATACACCTCAACTACGTCTCGTGCGTCTGCTG
>NW_013574966.1:9201-10296 GCF_000499745.2 Eimeria mitis | reverse complement strand
AACTGCAGCACCACAGACAACAGCAGCAGCAACAGCATCAACAGCAGCAGCAGCAGCAGCAGCAGCAGCAAGTGTGTGCTGCAGCAAACCTGGCAGAGCCGGATTAAGGATTCGAGCTGTCTTGTGGCGACTCGCAGCCCCTGCTGCTGTTGCTGCTGCTGCTGCTGCTGCTGCTGCTTCTGCCGCAGCATAAAAAAATATTTTTTTATAACTGCTGCTGCTTCTGGAGACAGCTTGGGGTGTACGTGCTCCCGAGCGTAGTATATGTAGTCTTGCAGCAGCGACAGCGGCAGCAGGTCAGCAGACTGCAGCAGCAGCAGCAGCAGCAGCAGCAGCAACAGCAGCAGCAGCAGCAGCAGCGGCAGCAGCAGCAGCCACAGCAGCAGCAGCAGCAACAACCAATATGTGCTGTACAGAAAACCCAAGCCGGAAAGAAACAACTGCAGCAATACAGCAGCAGCAGCAGCAGCAGCAGAAGCAGCAGCAGCAGCAGCAGCAGCAGCAGCAGCAGCAAGAGACGGACCTCTGTGGCTATGAGTCTCTCCTCTAGACACGAGCTGTCGGTTGAGGCTCCCTCAGCAGCAGCAGCAAAGCATCCTGCTGTTTCTGCTGCAGTTGCTGCTGCTGCTGCTGCTGCTGCTGGTGGTGGTTTTGTGTTGCGGGATGCTAGTATATGAGCAGCAAGCTTTGCGTCTGCTGCTGCTGTTGGTTTGTCGTAAAGAAAAAAAATTAAATCAAAGCGAGACAACACAGGCAACGATAAATTCAGGTTCTCTGTAAAAGACTTCATGGGGCTGCATGCACACAACACACAGCAGCAACAGCAGCAACAGCAGCAGCAGCAGCAGCAGCAACAGCAGCAGCAGCAGCAGCAGCAGCAGGAGCGCAGAGTTATACACAATTTTCTTCGATATAATACCATCAAACTTAACAGCAACAGCAGCAGCAACAACTGCAGCAGCAGCAGCAGCAGCAGCAGCAGCAGCAACAGCAAAAGCAGCAGCAACAGCAGCAGAAAAACCAGCACGAACAGCATTAGCAGCCCTTGCAGCATCAGAAGCAGCAGCATGATAACGACAACAACCATCAGCATCA
>NW_013574966.1:8029-8455 GCF_000499745.2 Eimeria mitis | reverse complement strand
TATATATATATATATATATATATATACCTGCTTCAATGACGAGTTCTCCTGTGCCTGGTTCTCTGATAGCAGCAGCAGTGAGGCCAGCAGCAGAAGAAGTATTGCCGCAGACAAAGATGCTGCGCATGCCCCTGCTGCTGCTGCTGCTGCTGCTGCTGCTGCTGCTGCTGCTGCTGGTGTTTGCTGCTGCTGCTGCTGCCTGCAGCAGCCTGCTCTTGCCTACTCCTGCGTCTCCTATCAGCAGCAAATGAATAGACCCCCGCCGACGGAGACACCTCTCCTGCGCCGAGGAGACAGCAACCCCACCCAGCAGCGCCAGTACTAACCCTAAATAAACACAATATATATATATATATATATATATATATATATATATATGTTTACACATAGAGAAACATATAACATAGCTTGCTGCGGCTCTTTTTC
>NW_013574966.1:6815-7967 GCF_000499745.2 Eimeria mitis | reverse complement strand
CTGCTGCTGCTGCTGCTGCTGCTGCTGCTGCTGCTGCTGCTGCTGCTGCTGCTGCTGCTGCTGCTGTTCGTGCTGCTGGGTAGTGCGGCTGCGCTCAAACTTCTACAGCAGCAGCTGCTGCTGCAGCAGCAGCAGCAACTGCTGCTGCTGCTGCTGCGAGGGCACACTAGCCAGTTTGTTGTTATCCCCAATAGCAGCAGCAGCAGCAGCAGCACCAACAGCAACAACAGCAACAACAAGAGCAGCAAAAACAGCAGCAGCACCACCAACACCATCACTAGCACCAGCAGCAGCAGCACCACCACCAGCACCACCATCACCATCACCAGCACCAGCACCAGCACCACCAGCACCACCACCAGCACCACCGCCAGCAGCAGCACCACCACCATCACCACCACCACCAGCACACCACCAGCACAGCAGCAGCAGCAGCAGCAGCACCAGCAGCAGCAGCAGCAGCAGCAGCAGCACCAGCAGCAGCAGCAGGAGAAGTACCTGCTTTAACAATATGTCTGCCTACTATGGAGGGGGCAATAGAAGCAACAAGAAGCTCAAAGCGGCGGCTCTCGAGTGTATAGACATCTCTTATAAACTGCAGCAAACGTTCTCCTGCTGCTGCTGCTGCTGCAGCAACAAATGCATCTGTCTCCTGTCCGTTCCCTCCTCCTCCTCCTTCTCCTTTTGCTGCTGTTCCTGCTGCTGCTGCTGCTGCTGCTGCTGCTGCAGCGAGAGAATCATCTTGTGTCGCATCTGCTGCTTCGTTTTCTTCATTTGTTTCTGCTGCTGCTGCAGCAGCAGCAGCAGCAGCAGCAGCAGCAAAATCTTTCCACAGCAGCGGCTGCCGAGCAACTGTTGCAGGCAGCGGCAGCAGCGCAGCAGGAGCGTTTCTATATTTGCTGCATCTGCTGCGGTGCTGCTGCAGCTGCTGCTGCAGCAGCCGCCAGTCGAGGGGATACACAGACACAGCGTGTAAGTATAAAGTATATAAACTTTTGCTGCCGCCTAAGCGGCCGCTGTGAACTGCATGCGGAGCAGCAAGGTGCGCAGACACCGCAGGAGACTGACGTGCATGCACTATCCCTGCAGCAGCAGCAGCAGCAGCAGCAACAGCAGCAGCAGCAGCAGCAACAGCAGCAGCAGCAGCAGCAG
>NW_013574966.1:5235-5526 GCF_000499745.2 Eimeria mitis | reverse complement strand
TAAAAAAAAAATAAAAAAAAAGAAAGAAAATAAAAATACCTTCCATCCTGCAGAATTTTATTAATTTTTGCGCCGCATTTGCTGCACTGAAAAGCCATTTGCTGCAGCAGCGGCTGCGGGGTGTACAGCCGCACCACCGCCCCGTGTACTGTCACCAGACACCCCACCTGCAGCACCAGCAGCAGCAGCAGCAGCAGCAGCAGCAGCAGCAGCAGCAGCAGCAGTAGGAGGGGGAGGAGAAAGAGGAGGAGGAGAGAAGATAAAAAAGAGAAAAAAAAAAAAAAAAAAAAA
>NW_013574966.1:1107-2441 GCF_000499745.2 Eimeria mitis | reverse complement strand
TTTATATTTAATTGTTTATATTATTGCTGTATGCTGCTGCTGCTGCTGCATGCTGCTGCTGCTGCTGCATGCTGCTGCTGCTGCTGCATGTTGCTGCTGCTGCTGCATGCTGCTGCTGCTGCTGCATGCTGCTGCTGCTGCTGCATGCTGCTGCTGCTGCTGCATGCTGCTGCTGCTGCTGCATGCTGCTGCTGCTCCTCTCTAATGCATGCAAGCAGCAGAACCAAGCGATAGACAACTATACATTCTTACAATAAACCGCATGCATGCATACATGCATGCATGCATGGATCCGTGCATGCATGCACCAGGAGCGAGTTTGGGGCTGTGTTTTGTGCTTTTTGTTTTCGTTTGTTCTTCTTTTGGTGTTCTTTCGGGGTGTAACACATCCACAGCAGCAGCAAATGCATCTAATGCATAGCTAGACAGCAGCGGCTGGCAGTAGCTAGCTGCAGCTAGCTGTAGCTAGCTGTAGCTAGCTAGCTGTAGCTAGCTGTATCTAGTATCTAGCTCTTTGCAGCTAACTGTCGCCAGCTCTAGTCTTTTGCATCTATCCGTAGCTAGCTGTAGCCAGCTGTAGCTAGCTGTAGCTAGCTGTAGCTAGCTGTAGCTAGCCGCATATCTATATGTAGTTATCCACAGCTAGCTGTAGTAGCTGGAGTTATCTATAGCTAGCTGTAGCTAGCCGTAGCTAGCTGTAGCTAGCTGTAGCTAGCTGTAGCTAGCTGTAGCTAGCTGTAGCTAGCTGCAGCTAGCTGTAGCTAGCTGGCAGGCACAGGCGAGCAGATACACTGGGTTTAGGGTTTAGGGTTTGGGGGTTAGTTGCTGCATGCAGCGCATGCAGCAGTAGGGTTTAGGATAAAAGTGCATGCAGTGCATGCAGTGCATGCAGTGCATGCATGCGGGGTAGTTTGGGGCTGGATTTCTGTGCATGCAAATATTGTTTGTGTGTTTATGTAATTTGTTTGTCTGGTTTTCGCCTTTTTGTTTTTTTTTTTTTTTATAACCTTTCTCTCCTCTTTATCTTTATCTTTATCTTTTCTGTTTATAAAAATAAAAATAAATAAATAAATAAATTATATATTTTTTTTTTTTTATATATTTGGGGTGTACATGCAGCTCAGCTACGCCAGTGCTGTTTTTGCTGAATTTATAAAACTTCTTTGGGCCCACTCTTTTTCTGTGTCTCGCATATCAACAGTACCTAATTCTATTTTATATGGTTTCAGACAAAAACGAGGGCCCACCTCTGTTAACTCTAAACCACTCCTGCTGCTGCTGCTGCTGCTGCTGCTGCTGCTGCTGCTGCTGCTGCTGCTGCTGCTGCTGTTGCT
>NW_013574966.1:730-851 GCF_000499745.2 Eimeria mitis | reverse complement strand
TGTTGTTTCTGCGGAGGAGAAGACAAACACACAGAAAGAGGAGCTGATAGAGATATAATATATATATATATATATATATATATATATATATATATATATATATATATATATATATATATAT
>NW_013574966.1:0-226 GCF_000499745.2 Eimeria mitis | reverse complement strand
TTTTCTTTCCAAGTATAATGCCGAAAGTAAATACAATCATTTATATTTATAAATGCATGCACACGCCTGCTGGCTGCTGTTGAGGGAGGAAAAAGAAAACGTAAAATAGAAGAGACACGTACACCCAAAGAAGAAGAACAACCGTGAAATATTAAGTGAGGTGGGGCCTGTATACACACATATGTTCATATATATATATATATATATATATATATATATATATATA
>NW_013574965.1:1618-1902 GCF_000499745.2 Eimeria mitis | reverse complement strand
TTAACCTAGAGAAAGACGTAATAGAAAGCTGCGAGCTCTCTTCTCGGTGGTGTTTGTTTATCGCTCACCTTAACCTCTGTCCCCTTCCCTTCAAAAGAAATGTAAGAATATATAAATATATAAATATAATATTATTTGTTTCTTTTTCTTTTTCTTTTTCTGTCTCTGTCTCTTTTTTTGTCTCTTTTTCTGTCTCTCTTTCTATCTCGGCGGTGTTTGTTTATAGCGCACCTTAACCTCTGTCCCCTTCCTTTCAAAAGAAATGTAAGAATATATAAATATAT
>NW_013574965.1:505-1573 GCF_000499745.2 Eimeria mitis | reverse complement strand
TATATATATATATATATATATATATATATATATATATGTATATATATATATATGTATATATATATATATAATATTATTTATTTGTTTTTCTTTTTCTTTTGTCCCTCTTTCTGTCTCATCTTCTTTTTCTGTCTCTTTATCTGTCTCTTTATCTGTCTCTTTTTCTTTTTCTGTCTCTCTTTCTGTTTCTTTATCTGTCTCTTTTTCTGTCTCTCTATCTGTCTCTTTTTCTTTCTCTTTTTATGTTTCTCTCCTTTTGTGTATCTTCGTTTCCTTTTTATTATAATGCAGCAGCAGCAGCAGCAGCAGTCTCTGTCTCCCAGCGGATACTATGAGGGTTTAGGGTTTAGGGTTTAGGGTTTAGGGTTTATGTTTATTTATTTATCCTTACCTAAAATTCTTTCTGTATATAACATCCACAGTGTATAATCCTTATATAATATTTTTAAGGGTTTAGGGTTTAGGGTTTTCAGGGTTTAGGGTTTTCAGGGTTTACGCTTTCTAGGGTTTACGGTTTTCAGGGTTTAGGGTTTACGCTTTCTAGGGTTTACGTTTTCTAGGGTTTACGCTTTCTAGGGTTTACGTTTTCTAGGGTTTACGCTTTCTAGGGTTTAGGGTTTAGGGTTTATATTGTTTATTGTGTATTATGTATATATAGGTGTTACTGATAGACAACATATACCGCCAGCACCACACATCTCTCTCCTCAATTCTAAATACAAAACTACCCTTTTTAGTTTTACGTGTGAGGAGACAAACCCTCGTTGATGATGCATGCACTCTGCTGGGATCGATCGATCCCAGCGATCTCCTCAGACCCCTCAAAGTTATATTTATAGGAGAAGAAGGTGTTGATGAAGGAGGACTAAAGAGAGAATTCTTCTCTGTTAGACACCACACTTATATTTTTTTATTTATTTATTTTGTTTTTTTTTGTTTTTGTTTGTTTGTTTGTTTGTTTGTTTGTTTATTTATTTATTTATTTTGTTTTTTTTGTTTTTGTTTGTTTATTGTATGCGATGAGGGAGGACTCAAAAGAGAATTCTTCTCTGTTAGACACCACACTTA
>NW_013574965.1:0-461 GCF_000499745.2 Eimeria mitis | reverse complement strand
ATATATATATATATATATATATATATATATATATATTTATTTATATATTTGTTTATTTGTTTGTTTATTTGTTTGTTTATTTGTTTTTGTTTTTTTTTATTTTTGTTTGTTTATTGTATGTGATGAAGGAGGGCTAAAGAGAGAATTCTTCTCTGTTAGACACCACACTTATATTTATATTTATTTATTTATTTTGTTTTTTTTGTTTTTGTTTGTTTGTTTATTTATTTATTTTGTTTGTTTGTTTGTTTATTTTGTTTTGTTTTGTTTTTGTTTGTTTGTTTGTTTGTTTGTTTGTTTTTTTATTTGTTTATTATGTGTGTACACTCAAAAGAGAATTCTTCTCTGTTAGACACCACACTTATATTTATATAAATATAAATAAATAAATAAATATATATATATATATATATATATATATATTTGTTTATTTATTTTGTTTTTTTATTTTGTGTTTTTTT
>NW_013574964.1:2452-2623 GCF_000499745.2 Eimeria mitis | reverse complement strand
TTGTTCCGGGGTAGCTATATATACGCGATAGAGACGGAGGTCCTATAGACGGAGTCTGCACATGTAATGCATGACCTGCTCAATACTTCTTCTGTGTTTTTTTTTCTTTCTTTGCAGGCTGCTGAGAGTCCCCTAAGGAGTTTACACGTGGCAGTGACGATGGCTCAGGTC
>NW_013574964.1:1525-2291 GCF_000499745.2 Eimeria mitis | reverse complement strand
TGCTGCTGGCCAATCGAGGGGGTGGGGGCCACGACGCTGAAGAGGTAAACACGAGAACAATATGAATGTTCAGTTCACGCGTTTCAGGCGACGCGCGTGTATACTCAGAGCTACGGCTTTTAAATTACACATTTTCATCAAGTTAAAAATAAAATAAATATTAGATATTGAATATTGGTTTTCCAGTGTATACACAATTTTAATACAATGATCTACGAGCAACTGAACATGTCGTAAGGAGTACCACTTGCATGTTTACACACCTCGCGAGGTTCCTGAGGAGGCGAAAGCCCTAGTGAACAGTCTCGTGCATGCATTTCAACTTTATATGGAGCAGTTATGCAAAGAATGTTAGAAATTAAAACCGTCGTCCTGAGAAAGGGGCCCAAGAGTGCCAATAAGGCCTGCCGAACTTGAATAATCCTAGTCTTTTGTTCCAGTGTTTATAAAAGCATATATATATTTACTTTTGTAGAGCTCCGCAGTACCCGACTTATTGGATCAACACAATTACATGCTTGTTCTTCTATAGGCAGTGTTGTAAATTTTCTGTTGTGCGTCGATGCCTGATTGCAGCCTTTTTCGGCACAGAGCACCACGAAGCCATTCTTGAGTATTTTTGTTGTTCGCCACCACACGACCAGCAGCGACGTCATTTTGCGCCGAGTTCAACTTGAGGTGGATAACTTGGAGGTGGAGATCGACGCCGATGCGCTTAACGGCCTCAACGTAAGTCCTTGACGCATCCGCCATTTCCTGATTAAGC
>NW_013574964.1:0-1207 GCF_000499745.2 Eimeria mitis | reverse complement strand
TGTGGGCGTGTATGACGTCGTTGGGGCTGATGAGCGCCGCATCCCGTCGCACGGTTTCAGCAGAGGAACTGGAGGTGTGGATTGAATCGCCTATTCACCAAACGTACACGAGGCCCCCCTTGCCCACTGTGTTATCCTTAGAGTCCATGCTGATCGACAAATTTGATGTCTACTGCTGGTGCTCCTTCGTCTTGGATAAAATGCATATGCTCTCGGACCTCCTCAAAGTGGGGCTGCGTATCCTAATGGCTTCAGGGCGCTTGGAACTCATGGTAAGCACTGCATCGCTACCCTAGCGAGAGCGCTAGGTACATTCTAACATACGTTTATCTAATTCATGTGGAATTATAATTTATATTTACTGAGTTAGCCTGGAACTATTGTATCTGACCAACATACTGCCCGTGATTTGAGTTTTTCCTTTGTGAGGATTACTCCCTCGATCTCAAATGCGTACGAGTCGGAGGCACCAGTTTGGTGCATTCCAGCGTAATGGGTGAGTCTGCCTTTTTTTCAGGGGGCGAAACTGAATTTCCAGCGCGAGGAGTTTAGGAATTTGCGGGGAACGGCGAAGACGTNTTTTTTCAGGGGGCGAAACTGAATTTCCAGCGCGAGGAGTTTAGGAATTTGCGGGGAACGGCGAAGACGTTTGTGGCGTCTCTGCAAGAGCGTTATACGTATCATTTGTTGAATTCAGTTTTCTCGTCTTTGGGCCAGAGTTCGCTGTTGAATCTGCCGCGAATGCCTTTCGAGCTGGGGAAGAACACCATTGGCCTGGCGGCAAATGCAGTGGACAGCGTAAGTGCTGGCCTGGGGAGCTTGCTTTCAACATTCACTTTTGACTCGGAGTACATCAACAGACGGCAACGAGAACGCGTGCGGAACACAGCGAGCATGCGAGACGGCTTCCTCTCTGCGGGAAAAAACATCGGAGAGGGCGTCTGGTCTCTGACGAATATCGTAACCAAACCCATTGAGGGTGCACAGCGAGAAGGTGTAGGTGGGTTCTTCAAAGGTATCGGCAAAGGCATCGTTGGATCGCTAGTTAAACCCCTCGATAAAGTCGGGCAAGCCGTATCAGATGTCACAAGAGGCATCAAAGCGGAGGTCTCCAAGCCTATTGGAGCTTACAAATTCAGAAATGAACGAAGGCGCAAACCCAGAATGCTAGGGGAGCTTGGAGAAATCAGGTACGAGTGGTCAATGA
>NW_013574963.1:1889-2714 GCF_000499745.2 Eimeria mitis | reverse complement strand
CCTGCCAACAACTTGCCGTAGCATGCTTGCCGAGTATTCATGGCTGCCCTTGCCGGGCGGTGCAACCTACTGTGTCCCCGAACCACCAATATCACTGTGCAGCACTCTTCGAACGCCTCGCGGGAGCCCGATCAACTACGTAAGCCTTTTTGCAACTCGTAGATCTGTACAGAGTTCACGTGCTACGCCAGCCACACACCTTCTGGATAACCACTGGGCCGACCCGCTTGAGCCGGATGCACCGGTCCCACCCGCTCAAAGCTGCACACATCGTTGTCCAACGTCCACTGTATTTTACAAGTGCCGCTTCACTAGTGTGTCCTACATCCACCCTGCGATGAAGGTTGCACGTGTATAGTAAGCGGCGCACGGTTCGACACTCCACCGCATGGATTTCAGAAACTGATTGCGCGCACCGCCCCATACTGCAACACCACGAACTGCTCAGCAGCCCGTAGTCGCACATCAGGGACTGTAGACCCATCCTTGCGTTAACAAAAATTCCATTCGGGCAGTTCTGCCCCCAACAAGCAACGCACTGCCTGACCGTCCGGAGCGTAAGACCCCCACCAAGCTACGCAACTCTTAACAACGCAGAATCGGGCAAAGCTCCGTCTATGTTATAGCCCTACATCGCATGCTTGCATGCAGACCTCCAGAGCGCGAACATGCCACTTACTGGCCCACTCCTAGCGCGTANACGTTCAGGCCTATATTGCCTGGCGGGAATGGCACAAACGCCCATATTGCAGAATTGTATGAACTGCTCCATTCGTATAGGCGCCCCACCGAAATACCTTCTCCTACAGCGCTCCGTCGAGCGGT
>NW_013574963.1:0-1789 GCF_000499745.2 Eimeria mitis | reverse complement strand
CGCCCATATTGCAGAATTGTATGAACTGCTCCATTCGTATAGGCGCCCCACCGAAATACCTTCTCCTACACCGCTCCGTCGAGCGGTTGACCATCTCCATCGAGTAATCCACTCCCTGGACAGCCGCCACATACATCAGCGCAGAAATGACAAGCACGCTCGGCAACACAGATAATCCCTAACTCCTGTCTACGCTCGAGCTCTGCGCTGGACCACCTACTTTAACCTTTCACCAAATCGTGGATCTCTACTGTCTTCACATGCCACTCCAGTAACACACTTCCTGCATGTAGATTGAGGGACTCTCTCGCCCTCGCTGCACTGACCACACCTCCAGAAAACTGCACACACCGCTGGCTAACGTCCAATGCACTTTAGACGCGCCGCCTCACTAACGTGTCGTGCGCTGTCTCCGTGGGGAGGCGGCGCGCGAGGGCCTATTGAGCGGCAGCACGCCCCCCACTGCACGCGAATAACTTCGAAAACTCATCCCTCGCTCCGCCGCATAATGCAGCTCTGCCAACTGCTGCGCAGCTCGTCCTCTCACATCACGGACTCTAGGCACCCCCCCTTGCGTTGACAAAAATTCCATTCGGGCAGTTCTGCCCCCAACAGGCGACGCACTGCCTGACGGCGGGAAGCATGCACCACCCACTAAATTATGCAACTCTTAACAACGAAGACTCAAGCAAACGTCCGTCTATATTGTAACCTCACATTGCATTCTTGCATGCAAACGTCCAAAGCGCAAACATGCCACTTACTGGCCCACTCCTAACCCGTACCACGCATGCCTACGCAGCCCGTATTGCTTT
The DNA here is from genome assembly GCF_000499745.2 of Eimeria mitis. Taxonomy (NCBI): domain Eukaryota; phylum Apicomplexa; class Conoidasida; order Eucoccidiorida; family Eimeriidae; genus Eimeria; species Eimeria mitis. The sequence continues at coordinate 974 of NW_013574963.1, read as the reverse complement.
GATCCACTCCACCCTGCGGAAGCTGCCTATCCAGTAGCTTTGCGGAGACGCCCTGCACCGCCTCCACGCACCACACAGCCTAGATCGTCCAGGTCTGCAACGCCTGGCGGGAATGGCACGAAGGCCCACACTGCGCAATTGTATGGACTGCCCCGTTCGTATAGGCGCCCCACTGAAATCTCTGGTGGGACGGCGTTCCGTCAGGGAGCTGACCCTCTCCATCAAGCAATCCACTCCCTGGACAGCCGCCACATACATCCGCGCAGAAATGACAAGCACGCTCGGCAACACAGATAATCCCTAACTCCTGTCTACGCTCGAGCTCTGCGCNGCGCAGAAATGACAAGCACGCTCGGCAACACAGATAATCCCTAACTCCTGTCTACGCTCGAGCTCTGCGCTGGACCACCTACTTTAACCTTTCACCAAATCGTGGATCTCTACTGTCTTCACATGCCACTCCAGTAACACACTTCCTGCATGTAGATTGAGGGACTCTCTCGCCCTCGCTGCACTGACCACACCTCCAGAAAACTGCACACACCGCTGGCTAACGTCCAATGCACTTTAGACGCGCCGCCTCACTAACGTGTCGTGCGCTGTCTCCGTGGGGAGGCGGCGCGCGAGGGGCTATTGGGCGGCAACACGCCCCCCACTGCACGCGAATAACTTCGAAAACTCATCCCTCGCTCCGCCGCATAAAGCACCTCCGCCAACTGCTGCGCAGCTCGTCCTCTCACAGCAAGGACTCTAGACTCCTACGTGCGTTACCAAAATTTCCAAAAGGCAGTTTTGCCCCCAACAAGCAACGCACTGCCTGACCGTCCGGAGCGTAAGACCCCCACCAAGTTACGCAACTCTTAACAACGCAGAATCGAGCAAAGCTCCGTCTATGTTATAGCATTACATCGCATGCTTGCATGCAGACCTCCAGAGCGCGAACATGCCACTTACTGGCCCACTCCTAGCGCGTA
>NW_013574962.1:2152-2625 GCF_000499745.2 Eimeria mitis | reverse complement strand
CGCAGGTCCCAGCAAAGGGCAGGCTGCTTGCAGAGCAAAAGCGATACCGGCAAGAAGAAAGGGAAGCTGGAGAACGGGGAATAAGAAAGCGTTCCGCACAAAAGGGGAGGCAGGCGAGAAAAACCGAAGAGTTTCGAGTAAAATAGATTAAAAGTCTGGATATGTTAAAGCAGAGAAAAAAGACCTTCCTGTTGCAACAGAAGCAATCAGGTTGGAGAGCGCTAGCGATTCGCCCGTACTAGTATTTTGTCTAGTCATTTACACACCAGTTGAGCAGATTTTTTCGTGCTTAAACTCGCCTATTATACCTCTCACATTAAATGATTCTCTAAAGGAGTTTTATGGCCTATGCATCTCCTTGAATCATGTGTGTCTGCCTCTATACCTCGATTTGCTGGTCTGTCGGAGGACCGTTGGCACTCTGCCATCTTCCTCGTAGTGAAGGACGCACCATCATGGAAGTGTGCGCATAT
>NW_013574962.1:0-2060 GCF_000499745.2 Eimeria mitis | reverse complement strand
TTCCAAGCGGATGCACTCCGTTGCGACTCTCCGTTCCTTCTAGGGTTCTGGTTCAAGGTGGAATTTGCCTACATAAACTGTTTGAACTGAGTATTGTTGTGCAGTTTACTCCTTCGGACGTTACATACTTGCTGACTCTTTAGCTGGGGTTCTGGTTCCGTGCTACCATACGGGCACGCCGGCGAGGGACGATGCGTCGTAGAAGTTTATAGTACACTTGGAGCTTCGCGTGACTCCTGTATATACACAAGTAAGGAGCTCAAAATATGTGGGGTTGTCAACGCCATTCCCCTTGTTTGCTTTCCGTTGAATCTCGACGCAACAGGAGTTGCGAGCGCGCTTCTCGCTGACGCCAGTGTGGCCGTACTACTTGCGTACTGGCCGGCTACCCTACGCCATACTCTATTGACAAATCAGGCCCCGTCAATGAGTCAGTCGATCCGGGAGCAGCTGCGAAATCACTGTAGAACTCTGCCATGAGTCCAAAATCGTTCTCCTCCTACTCAGGATGCGAGCACCGCCTGGCCCTTCTGCACGGTGCACTCGTATCCTGTTAGTTAACGGTCTGTCTACTAGTCAAGCGCTTCATGAACTAACAAAGCTGCGCAAAGCCACTGGCCCGAAAAGGAGGCGCAACAGTGTCGCGCCTTTCGTAAACTTGATATGGCCGTATCCCATATACGGCCCAGAGCTCTATGCTCTGGCGGTCTGGTTCTTCGTGCTCACCGCCTCGGAAGGGTTTATCTCACGTATGAGTAGTGACATTGTCCTTCTCCATGATCAAAAGCATCGCCTGAAGAACTGGGACAATGATTCCTTGCGACTACGAAACGCTGGAATCCGCAGCCGGTCTGAAGCCCTCTGGGCATGGGGTCCACACGCCTCCCTTGGCCCCAGGGTCACGAAGCGACATGACTGCAGGATTGCTGAAGTAGCTGTCCGTTGTTAAGTTCTCCTGAGCCATCACCACTGTTTCCTTGAGGCGCATCCATATCACCAGGTCGGCCCCATAGAGATATTCTTCTAGCCCGCTTGCCAACAGGATTTATCCAAGTTTATCTTCGTGACTATATAGACAACATGGAAAGATGTATATCACTGATGGAGTATACTCCATCAGTGATAGACATCTGTCCATGTTGTCTTCTTTCTCCCCTAGGACCTGTCTCTAGTCTGCATTTCAGTTGTTTCAGTTTCGTAGATGCATCTGTGTGTCCGTTTCTGGTTCCTCCTGTAGGAAAACGGCTCAATAGTTTCCGCAGTTGCGGATCGAGCATTGAATACAAGAAATATCGGGTTTTGATCTTCTTGTAACGGCCCCCAAATGTAATGAACGTCTCACTCTATTGTTACTGCTGTTCTCTCCTTTCCATGCTGCACACTTTACATCTAAACGCTACATTCGCTGTATTTTCCCTAAACTAAAAAAGCCGAAGGACAGTCTCTTACTCGTATTAGAGTCGCATCCTCCTAGAAAAGGTGAAGTAATAGTATATATACTGACGTGGCGGTGCTAGTTCGACCTATGGAGAACCGCCCAAAACAGAGGAGCCGCAGTAAGTTCCGGGTACCGATTAAAGAGCTCATTCGTCAGGCGTATGCTAATGTGGTGTCCGCTGATGATCCCATTGCAGCATTTAATCTTATCACACCGACACGCGACGTTGCAAGTGGCGCAGCACATGCACCTCCACCGGCTATTTTTAATAACTAAACAAAATATGTTCGATTATCAGTGAATCGCTAGTGCTCTCCAACCTAATTCGCGACACGGTGCTTCTGCGGCAGCAGGAAGTACGTCTTTTTTCTCTGCCTTAACATATCCAGACTTTTAATCTATTTTACTCGAAACTCTTCGGTTTTCATCGCCTGCTCCCCTTTTGTGCGGAACGTTTTCTTATTCCCCGTTCTCCAGCTTCCCTCTCTTCTCGCCGGTATCGCTTTTGCTCTGCAAGCAGCCTGCCCTTTGCTGGGACCTGCGAACTGCAGTATGCCTTAATTCTGGATCTCATTACTCCACTTCCCCCGTTGATTCACCGATCGCGCCGGGAATTCGGTAT
>NW_013574961.1:1688-2625 GCF_000499745.2 Eimeria mitis | reverse complement strand
TGGCCACTGTTGCTGTTTATTAGCGCCACCATGCTGTTTAGACTGCTGCTGCTGCTGTTGCTGCTGCTGCTGCTGCTGCTTCTGCTGCTGCTTCTGTTGCTGCTTCTGTTGCTGCTTCTGTTGCTGCTGCTGCTGCAGTTGCTGCTGCTGGGCTAGGGTGTTTGCAAGGCCCCCTGTTTGGCCTGCTGCTGCCCTCAGAGCAAGGGCAGCTGCGATGAGAGAAGCCATGGGGCCCCCAACCCGAGCTGTACCCTCTCTATAGAGGGGGCCCCCATGCTACAGCGGGAGCTGGGGGGCCCCCAGCATAGCGGTCTAAAAAAAATGATAAGATAATAGCAAACAACAACAAAATAATAAAAATAAATATTAATAAAATAATAAAGTAATAAAACAACAATAAAAGAGGAAGAAGAAGGCAAACAAGGCGACCCTGCTGCCGGTGCTGCGCTGTGGGGCCCCCAGGGAGGGGGCCCCCGTACCCTTTTGGGGGGTGGGTGTATATGATAGAAATTAAAACAAAAAGCGAAATACATATAAATATAAATATAAATCAAAGTATAAATGCATACAGAGGCATATATTGATATATTTATATACTTCTTTGTGTATAACATTATCGTGGGGAGGGGGGGGCGAGAGGCGGAGCGGCTGTTTTTGCGTGTTTTGTTTGTTTCTGTTATTAAAATTTTAAATTTTTTTGCGTTTGTTTGTTTTCTTAATTTATTTTAATTGTTTTTGCTTTATATTGACTCGCGAAGAATACAAACAAAACCCGCTGACGTGTTGTTTTTTATTGTATATATTTCTTTTTATTATTTTTTTTTTTTATTTTGCCTTTTTGAGTGTTAATGATAAATCAATGAATTAATAAACAGCGAACTAAAGCTGCAGCGACTCGAGCTGCTGAGGAAACTTATTAACAAACTAATATATATAC
>NW_013574961.1:724-1616 GCF_000499745.2 Eimeria mitis | reverse complement strand
ATATATATATATATATATATATATATATATATATATATATATATATATATATATATATATACGTATTTATAATGCAAGGAAAACAGCTGAGAGAGCAACTGGCCTTCAGGCGGAGTTCGTTTCTACTTGAATTCACTGTAACGAAAAGTTTAATAAAAATTTAATTAAATATTAATAAAAATAATATTATTATATAATTTAATTTATATTTATAATTTAATTTAATAATAATAAATAGTTGATTGATCGTCGCTATAAAAAGCAAACAGAACAAACACCATTCATATTCTGCTATCTTTGTGGGGGCAGCGAGAAACCAAGAGAAACTGAAATAAATAAATTTTAATAAAAAACAGAAAATAAGTTAAATTAATATGAATTAAATTACTTAAAAAGAAGAAAAAAACAAAGGAACTTATTTTTTTTCTCTTTCTCCTTCTTTTTCTGTTCTGCATGCAACGGAAAGCACTAATTTTGCGGCTGCAGCAAACAGGGTAACCTGCCGCTTCCTCTTCTCTATCAAAACCCTAAACCCTAAACCCTAAACCCTAAACCCTAAACCCTTATTGTTTTATCAAGAAGAAGAAGAAGAGTTTCTCTGTGATGCCTGCCGCCTGAGACGGTCCTCTGCTGCAGCCGCAAGGAACTCACGCGTGCTGCTGCGGCCTGATAAAGCAAAGAAAAATAAAGAGAATAAAAAAAGAAAATATAGTAAAAAAGAAGAATATATATAATAGAAAAAAGAGATGAAATGAAAGAAGAAAATGTAAAAAAAAAAGAAAATATAAAATTCAAGAAGGAAAGGCAATAAAAGAAAAGAATATACAACGAGTGACACGAAAAGTACACATAGTAGTTTTATAAAGAAATAAATAAATAAAAATATAAAAAA
>NW_013574961.1:0-696 GCF_000499745.2 Eimeria mitis | reverse complement strand
ATATATATATATATATATATATATATATATATATATATATTTCAGTTTGTGCTTACTATGGTTGACGTGTTCTTCTGGTTCAGTATGTTGCGTTTCTGTATTGAAGCAATCGACCATAGAAACGAATCTTTTAATAGTTTCAATAGCGCTTTCTTGTTGCAGAGAACCCAAGCGGTGCCCAGTTTCACAAAATAAATGAAATGGCCCGCTTCTGGGGGCTCCAGGTTGCGGTGCACCGCCTGGGGTGTATGTACAGCTCGGAGAACCAGCACCGGCGGAGGAACCTTCTGGGGTGTATCCGCAGCTCGATGGGAGTAAACAACTGAAATTAAACAAATTAAATACACATTTGTTTTGTTTTTAATGTTAATGTAATCCAGGTTCAGCAGAAAAAAAAAGGAAAAGAAAAACAGCAGTTTATAAGGTGCATGTACACCCCAAACAGAAAACAGCTAACAGTAACATCAGGCAATAAAAAGGATACTGAAGCAACAAATATAAATCAACAGACAAACAAACAAAAACAGAAAGCAGAACAAATAAATACAACTGATATATATTATAAACAAAAACAAGGCGGATATAATGTGCATACAAACAACATAAAAGTAGAAAAACAAAGAAAGATTACATATATATATATATATATATATATATATATATATATATATATATATATATATATATATATATATA
>NW_013574960.1:516-2626 GCF_000499745.2 Eimeria mitis | reverse complement strand
CATACTTCCTGTACAGAGCAAGCGCGCAACAACAACGCCAAATACGGCTTCGGCAGGCGGCAACCAAAGCCCCGCCAACGCAAACTGCTTAGGCCACGATGGCTGCATTCCCCTTATATCCCAACCAAATACTTCGCGCACGCCTATCCACAGCGCATATCTACAAACCATGGCACTGCGCATATATGCGGTCGTTTCCAAGGGCCTACTTCCTGGACACAGCAGTGGGGGATCGCAACGCCAGATATGGGGTCCCAGCGCCGTCGCCGTAGACCCGGTCACACAAACTGCTCACCCCACTATGCTAACCAACGCGCCTCCCCTAGGTTCTATTCAAATACTACACGTGCGCCTATCCGACCCACATATCTCCCCCGCATTAGACTGAGCGTATATACGTCCGCGTCAAGGGGCATACGCGCGGGGGAAAGCAGCACATACCTTTCTGGGGTTCAGCGCTTGCAGCATTCATACCCCAACTGCTTTCTCCACAGAAAAACAGTCTCATATATGCGAACCTTCATGCATGCGCCGGTGGCCGATACAACCCCCCGCACACTCCCAAGCCCGAGAAATCTCGGCAGAACCTGCAGCATCATTCCCATCCGCTGCTACCGGACGCACCCACGGCGAAGCAACCAAATATGCGTACTCCCTGATACAAACAAAATAATCAGTTGTGCTTAGGCTAGCGTTCTCATTGCCTGGTCTGTCGAGCTTTCTCCGCATTCCAGATCCCCAAGTCAATCAGCCTCACCTCCAGTAAATATCCATACAACACAGACTACCCCTCACACCCGCTCTACNTCCTACACGACACTCATCCAGACAAGGGTCCACAAATTCTGCCGCCGCATCCAAGAAGTTGTTATTTCCAGCGCCCCGATGCGTCCATAATTATCTGACTTCCTCTCCGTAGGCCTTGCTACTCCACGGCGTACTTCCATGCCCGCCACTGCCGACCTGTGCCCACGACGGCCCACACAGTCCACCCGTACGTACGTAAAACCTGCCAACGCTCGGTGCCTACAGGCAAGCCACGTTGCATCCTGCGCTGCAGTCATGGACTGAAACCGAAAAACCAAATCGAAGGGTATTTATACTGCAACCACCCACAACACCCTCACTCAACATCTAGTCATCCACGATCTGTTGGGCGCCTGCTGCACAGTCCGTTGACAGACAAACACAGATTGTTCTCGCTTTTGCTTTTCACCCCGATGCTTCCAGTTCTTACATCCTGAGCAGGTTCACGCTTTCTTCAACACGTCCTCAGGCCACTCACAAACTTGTCATGGTCTCCGGGCTCGTCTTGTGCTGCCACGGTGCCTGGTCAGTTCTCTCGCATGTCGCAGAATNCTTGTCATGGTCTCCGGGCTCGTCTTGTGCTGCCACGGTGCCTGGTCAGTTCTCTCGCATGTCGCAGAATGCAAACGCTTCTGATTGGCATCTGTTCAAGATGCAGCCAAATCCAGCGCAGCAAACACAAACGGCTGGCACGCCACACTGGGGCCAAATCCACAATATCGAAGACGGAGCTGCCCATGTTGTACCTCCCCATCATTCAGGAATGACCCGTGAGATGCTGCTGGTTAGGTGCACGGGTGATGCAAGCTGCTGAGGATCGGCGGCCAAGATCCCTCACGCGCAACTGCTTGGCACTTCTGGTGGCAATTTAGACCACACGTTAACGACGGAGCGTCCGGCAGAGAACACGGATCTTTTGCCTCTTCCCCTTTTCGAAAGAAGCACAACCACCGCTGGCACAAAAGTGGGCCTGTCGTGTGGGCTAGACACCTGCGATCCACTGCTTAAAATCTAATACACGACCACATAAAGGCACGTATCTTCCAGGTTCCCAGTTAATTGCCATTTCTCTGTCTTCACTGTTGCACAGTTCACAACATAAATTCATCCTCAAACCAGCTGGACCGTACAATGTCAACCGCTGTTGCCGAAAACTGCCTAACCCACAAAACTAACACAGTCACCCCGCCGACCCCCCCCGCAAACACTGCAGCGACCCCTACGCACCACGCATATACACCGCCCCCACTGCTAACACATAGCGCTTCTTCGAACGGCATATCGCCGCGGCAAAGCCGTGCGT
>NW_013574960.1:0-367 GCF_000499745.2 Eimeria mitis | reverse complement strand
TACCCTAGCTTCTCTCACGACGCAGCGCATACCTCTAGACACCACGCATGCCTACCACCCACTACACTGCCCATGCATGCTCTCCCTTCTAGAGGCATACTGGCTGGACACCCATTACACTGCGCAACGCAGAAAAAGGGTTCGCAGCGCCATGACCGTACACCAGCCCACACAAGCTGCGCAACCCACGATGCGCAGGCACTCACCTCCCCAACCTCACCTCAAAACATTGCGGAGACCCTTACTCTCCACGCATATCTACCACACAGTCCACTGCGCACACATGCCTTCACTTCGAAGGGCATACTTTCTGAACAACACAGCACTCGACGCCAACGCCAAATATGATTACACCAGATGGCGGAAG
>NW_013574958.1:2445-2806 GCF_000499745.2 Eimeria mitis | reverse complement strand
GCGTGGTCTAGTGGCTATGACGTTCGCCTCACACGCGAAAGATCCCGGGTTCGATCCCCGGCGCCCGTATAAAATTTATTTTTTTTTATTTTTTTATTTTAATTTATTTTTTTTAAATATTTATATTTATTAATATTATATTTATAAATATATATTTATTTATTTATTTATTTTTTCTTTTATCAGCAGAAATAGCGCAGAAAGAGTGCTGCTGCAGCCCCCATCGTTGCTGCTGCTCTTGCATGCGTGCAATCGATGTTTTGTTGCTGTTGTGGTGATAATATTGTATTAATTAATAAATTAAAATAAATATTTTATTTATTTATTTATTTTTATTTTATTTTTATTATATTTTATCCTG
>NW_013574958.1:0-263 GCF_000499745.2 Eimeria mitis | reverse complement strand
TTTTTTTTTTTTTTTTTTTTTTTTTTTTTTAGGTTGCAGCACTGAAAGCTATAAATTTTTCTGCTGCAGTTGAGCAGCAAAAAGAAGTTCTGTCGCAGCGGCAGCAGAAGCGTGTGTCTCGCTTGCTGCTGCAGCAGCAGCAGCAGCAGCAGCAGCAGTTGCTGCTGCTAGACCCCGACAACGACGACCACCACCAGCAGCAGCAGCAGCAGCAGCAGCAGCAGCAGCAAGTTGCTGCTGCTGCTGCGCTGCTGCTGAGGGGC
>NW_013574957.1:2610-2806 GCF_000499745.2 Eimeria mitis | reverse complement strand
AAAATACTCTAAGACAACCAAATGTGCTGCTGCTGCTGCTTCTTCCTCCTGCTGCTGCTGCTGCTGCTGCAGTTGCTGCTGTTGCTGCTGCTGCTGCTGCTGCTGTTGCTGCTGCTGTCGGAGGGTGATAGTTGCTTCGACGGTTGTGGGGACTGCAGCACCTGCTGCAGCACCTGCAGCAGCACCTGCTGCAGCA
>NW_013574957.1:776-2510 GCF_000499745.2 Eimeria mitis | reverse complement strand
CTTCGACGGTTGTGGGGACTGCAGCACCTGCTGCAGCACCTGCAGCAGCACCTGCTGCAGCACCTGCTGCAGCACCTGCAGCAGCAGCAGCAGCAGCAGCAGCAGCAGCAGGGGAGCTGTCAGCAGCAGAAGGGCGGTTTGTTTCTGCTGTCTCCTGCCCCCTCTCCTCCTCCGCTTTCCCTGTAGCAGCTAATCCAGAGCTGCTGCTTTTTCTCCTGCTGCTGCTGCTGCTGCTGCTGCTGCTGCTGCTGCTGCTGCTGCTGCTGCTGCTGAGGGATGGCGCATCCTTTGTCTCCTCTGCTGCCTCTGCCTGCATACCGAAGTCTGTCTCGATGCTGCTGCTGCTGCTGCTGCTGCTGCTGAAGGGGCCTGATAGAGAATCTCTGTGTGGGGGCTGCCGCAGCAGCCGCACGAACTGGCGGAGCTGCAGCAGCTCATCTAGCTGCCTGTACAGCTGCAGGCTGTCTTGCTGCTGCAGCAGCGCAGCAGCATCAGAACAGCAAATGATAGAATTCGTTAAAAAGAGAGGACGACGAGAAGCAGCTAGCGCTAGCTCTGCACCACAAAATGTTCGTTGAGGTGCAGCAGCAGGTGCTGCTGCTGCTGCTGCTGTTGCTGCTGCTGTTGCTGATGCTTGTGCGGGTGGGGGAGGGGTTGCTGCTCCTGCTGCTGCTGCTGCTGCTGCTGCTGCTGCTGCTGAAGGTGTTCCACCGGCTACAGCGATGCTTTGTCTCGTTGCTGCTGCTCCTGCTGCTTCATCTGGATCTGCTCCTGCTGCTGCTGCTGCTGGTGCTGGTGCTGCTGCTGCTGCTGTGGGCAGCTGCTGCTGCTGCTGCTGCTGCTGCTCGGAGCCCTCAGCTGCTTCTACAGAGTCGCTAGCCAGGCTCTTCCTGGGGAGAGAAGCGGCGGCTGCTGCCATGGGGAGAGGCAGAGAAAAACGGGGGAAAAGAGAAGCGAATTGGGGTGTACATACACCTGAGATTGAGCGGAGCGGTGGCGGTGATGTGAGGTGTACATACACCCCAAATTCAGGGTTTAAATACCGGAATTTTTTTCAGTTTAATATAATATTTATAAATAAAATAATATAAAATTAATTTATATTTACTTTTAGCTTTTTTTAACAAATATATAACAAGAACGAGCTGAGGCCCCCGGGGCCCCTCCACCCTAGTATGAACCCCCCAGCACAGCAGAGAGTAGTAGTGTATTATATTGAAATAAAATCCTGAAATATATAATTTTATTTTTTAATTTAATAAAATATTTATAAATTATTTAATTTAAAATAAAATTTTAGGTTTTTTCTGCATACAATAACAACAGCAGCAGCAGTGACCCTGCAGCAGCCGATGCCGAGCAGCAGCAGCAGCAGCAGCAGCAGCAGCAGCAGCAGCAGCCATAGGAGAAAAATGAGGAGAAATAAACTGAAATTAAAGAATTAAATAAAATAAAATAAATTAAATTAAATTATAAATTTTTTTTAAGTTTATTTATTTAAATAAATGCAGATTTTTCAGGTGTATAGGCAGCTAGCAATGTACTACACCCCGCTCATCACCCCAATCGTTGCCTGCTGCGTTTCGCTGCTTCTATTAAAGAAGAAATAAAAACAAATAAAAACAATTTGTTAATAATTATAAAAAATAAATTAAATTAATTAAAATAAAATAAATAAAAAATAAAAAAAATAAGTTTTAGGGGTGTGCAGCAACAGAAAACAAATACACAGAG
>NW_013574957.1:488-715 GCF_000499745.2 Eimeria mitis | reverse complement strand
AAAAAAAAAAAAAAAAAAAAAAAAAAAAAAAAAAAGTAAATTAAAATAAATAAACAAAACAAAGTACATATCTTTGGTTTGTATTTATAAATAAATAAAAAAATAAAAAAATAAATTAACTAAAAATTATAATATAATATATATATAAGATCATAGATATATTTTAATATAATATATATATTGTAACATAGTAGATGTATTATAATATAAGACATATATTATAATAT
>NW_013574956.1:1554-16064 GCF_000499745.2 Eimeria mitis | reverse complement strand
CAGCTTCATCAGCAGCTCCTTCCGTTCCACTCTCTGCGTCCGAAGCCTCGTCTTTGGCTACACCCTCATCTGGTTTCACTTGCTCCCCTGCCTCTGGTTCTTGCTCCGTGACCCCTTCTGTGGCACCGGCATCCTCAGGAGCACTTTCAGCTCCAGTTTCTGCATCGGAAACCTCGTCTTTGGCCACACCCTCATCTGGTTTCACTTGCTCCCCTTCTTGTTCTTTGTCAGTTTCCTCTTCGGGGGCAGCTTCATCGTCAGAAGCCCCTTCCGTGCCACTCTCTGCGTCTGAAACCTCGTCTTTGGCTACACCCTCATCGGGATTCACTTGCTCGCCTTCCTGTTCTTTGTCCGTGACCTCCTCGGGGGCAGCAACATCTTCACCAGTGCTTTCTGGTTCACTCTCTGCATCAGAAATCTCCTCTTTAGCCTCGTCCTCCTCGGGTTTTACTGGTTCACCTGCTTCTTGCTCCGTGCTCTCCTCGGGGGCAGCAACGTCTTCGACAGGATCTGCGGCTTCATTCCCTGCATCAGGAACCTCCTCTGTGGCTCCCTGGTCGGGCCCCGCTTGTTCTCCTCCTTCTTGGTCCTTGGAATCTTCGGGGGTGTTTACATCCTCCGCTGGAGGTGCGGTTCCACTCTCTGCATCAGGGACATCCTCTGTGGCGTTGGATGTGTCTTGTTGTTCTCCTCCTTCTGCACCTGCTGCCGGTTCATCCTGTGCTGCTCCAGTAGAGTCATCTGCAGGTCCAGACTCTCCCGCAGGGGAATCCGATGGTTTATTATCTCCATTATCTCCCTGGTTATCGTTGCCTTCTGCAATCGAACCCTCTCCTTCTACACCTGATCCGGGTTGGCTCTCTGGAAGTGGCTGGACACCGTCACCCTGCTGCTGCTGCTGCTGCTGTTGCTGCAGCTTCTTGTAGTGCTCCAGTACCTCGTAGGCGCTCTTCAGAAATGCCACACCTCCTGCCATGAAAAGCCCGATGTGTGCCTTGGAGATGAACTCTAGAATTACCTTTATCAGTTCGCTTACATCCAGAGTTGAGAAGTCTATCCCTGCGAATGCGAGAGATGCCACGAGTGCTGCAACACCGAGCACCGCTAGTAGACGGCCTTTTAATGCGGGTTTCGTTCCCTCTCCTGACTGTGAGGCGTTGTTTTGGTTACCGTAAATGCTGCGGAACCACTCCACCAAACCTGCGATGATGCAACCGACGGCCAACTTCGATGCAGACTTAACCCCCAGCTTGTCCATCAAATCCAATGTGGTCTGCAGCGTTTCCTCCATAGATGAAGTCTGTGTGCGAGCCAGAGGGCGGGGACGTGAAGCTGCCATAGACAAGGTGATACCGACTATCAGCAACACCACACCGAAGAGCATCATCTTGCGCCCTCGGATGGCGGATGAGGAGGCGCCTGAGGGAGAGGCTTCTCCAGCTTCCTCCTTCTGAGCTGCTGCTAGAGCGCCCTTTATTTGGGAGGCCGTGACCTCTAGAGAAATCACGGCGCCTGCCTCATCATCTTCGATTGCACCAGTGGCAGCGCTGACGAGCGCAACAAGTTGAGCTTCTGGATTTCCCATTGATAAATTGTTCACTGGGGGTTCGTTGGCTTTGGGGGCGTGAGACAACGCAGTTTCGCTAACTGGATCGCTAAAGCGACTGGCGTGCGCTGGCTGCTTCGCTGCGCAGAACGCAGCGTTGCCGAGCAGCAGGAATGCTGCAAGGAGATGTTGGCCCCACATTGTCAAAAAAAATGAATTGTAACTAAAAATAAAAATCTTTTGAGGACGGGGATAGGCGATAGCTGCCTACTGTAGCCCGACGGTCGGTCAACGACCGTCGGACCGGCACTGTCTTCGAGACGAAAGAGAAAAAGGGCCCTGAGTTGGGGCCGCTGGCGCTGTGAAAAGTTGAACACTGTGGCTTAAGTTCATAAAAAACATTTAAAAACCCAAACTTGAAGATTGTTCTGATGGGGGAACGAATGCTGCCGCTGTCGGCGGTGCTTGTCGAGGGCGGAGCTGCCGGCGGCGATGCAGATCGCTGGAGGCCTGCTGCACACAAGCTACCCATGGAAAAGACACGCGCCATTGGAGGCGTTGTTAGAAACACGTTCATAATCCATTATTTGTTTTTATTTCAAGTCCGTTTGTGTGGGGAACTTGGGCTCGCGACACCTACAGTAATCACCAGCATCTTCCGTCCACCCAACACAAGCGCTAGACAGAGCAGACGGTGTGGTCTCCTCCGCAACCGCTGCCGCGTTTCCGCAGGACCCAACAAGGCGATTACAGTAAAGCTCCCGCTTTTTTTATAAAATTGATAAGAACGCTGGCGCGTAGAGGGAGGCGCCAAGAGGACACGCGAAGAGAGCCGTCAGAAGAGTCGAAATTGAGAACGAAACGTCGATGAAACGTGGAGACTGCTCACAGAGAGCCCTGCACCCCGAATGATTCGAAAAGCCAATAAAAACTAAAAAACTAAGGGACTTAGAAACTCTAGAAAGGCACAAGAGAACGGGCAGAATGCGGAGGAGGCTGAGAGCATCTGTTCCAGCCGGTGCTTGCACTGCTGACCGTGGCGAGGTGACGAGGTCTGCATGCGTAAATGCAGATGAAACATCAAAATGTGAATGAAATCCAAAAGAACTGCTATGGCCGTGATATGTGGAGCAGGCAACACCGCACGGCTGCAACTAAAAGCGAAGATCCAACCGGCCCTGCAGCTCGAAATCTCCAGCACAGCAGATCACGCTTTGGTTGTAGGTGGTTTGCGAACTCCACACATAGTACCACCTTCCATTTACAAATAATCTGTTTGTATGTGCTCAGTAGCCTATGCATTTGGGAAGAGGTTGCTTGCAACGTCAGTCGGCGCCGTTAGCCTAGGACCACCGTGTGCAGCACTGGCAGTTTCTGGTTCTTCTCCAATAGGCATTAAGCAAATACGTGAGCCAGGACCAAACATGATTGGTACAGGAATACGTTTTTGAATGCATATGAGTGGTATTTGAGCACTCAGATGTCAATCACTGGAAAAACAGTATTCGAGCAACCAAAATAGAGGTGTCAATAATTGCACTGGCGCCCTTCTGGCACGAAGACAAGGGAAATGCGTCGTGTAATATCATTCAGCACCCTACCTCTTATGAGGTAGGAATCACCACATAGTATTTGACAACGGTGGGAGTGGAGCATCAAATGCAGAGGCAAGCCAGGCCTGTAATCTCCGGTTTACCGTTAGAGTCACCCACCAGGCGCAGACTGAGCCAACCTTTGGAACATCGGAAGTCGTATATTCGCTGTTGTTGAGGTGAGGAGGGCCTGTAGATGTTCGTAAGGACTCCCACGCAGAATGGACCGCCTCCAACCACTTTTCGTTGTCGGCTTCCCGGCCAATTAACGTAATATTCTTATTTTCTAGGGTATCTGCATTCATTACTCGCATTACCAGTTGCTTCACGAAATGGTGTTTCTGCGCTCTTTGGGGGGAATCCAAAAAACGCTCGGTGACTGCCTGCACCGTTTTAGAAAAGGGAAATTAATAGTAGGCCACATCATTGTCTCCAGAACGGGAAGAACGTAGAGATTCGGGAGCGTGTGTCAGTGACGCTAATACCCATGGTATGATCGACTGTAACATCGTATTTTGTGAGCTGCCAAACCGAATGAACAACACTTTCATTATCGAATTCGTAAAACCCTCTTCTTCAGGGACGTCCGGGATTAATGATCGGCATAAAGAGTGACTCCGATGCTACATAATAAACATGTGGCTTACTCCCCGCGAGGTTGTGTAAAGCCATTTCTCACATACCAGATACTTCTGTTCTTTCTCCGTGAAAGGGCGTGACTAGAGCTCCTTCAGTTGATTTTGTTCTTCATGCTGGCTACCTGCTGATACCGGAATGCCTCAACCACTTCATCGGTAGGAAGGACGAGTACCAGAGAGGATGCAAGTCGCCTGACGAGACTTGCCGCGGCGTCTATTTATGTATCTGTCCAACTATGTTGTTTTTCGTTCATTAGTACACCCTTCAGAGAAGTTCCCACTCAGGAAAACGCGAACAAGTGCAGGGATCAAGATGCGATAATACGACTCTGAACTACGCCGACTTTACAGTGGGTGCAGCCACCTCCGAATGGCCTTTACCGCCGCCGGATCTGGTTGGACACCTGATGCCGAGAAAGAGAAACTCTCACAAACTCACTGCTTGTGTGGAGAGCAGGCAATATATTGCCCTTGGAAAACACCACTCCCCACGTTGCAGTACGAACGCTGCATATGCTGGAAGGGCTATTGCAGATGCGGCTGAACGCAGACACGCCGCCCATCTACACAGCCACCCTGCCCCCATTTGTTGGGACCAAGCTGTGTCGGTTCACCTGAGGATGCTGTTCGACATGTGCATTCAGGAGCCCAAATGGCATGGAGATGTGTAGCTGGTTAGTGAGGTATGGAACACAGTCGTGTGCCTGCTGTCGGGATGTACTGGGATCTGCGAAATCCTAGAGCTCATTCGGAGACAAACAATCTTGGAAGAAGAAAACTAGTGGCGGGTTCAAGCCCCTCAACAAAACTGCGGTGAAGCGGAGCCCTTCAGAGCATTAAATCAAATAGCTGCTTGACCGGAAACTGATTCAAGAAGCCCATGGGCTAGTTAAAGGCTAGATGTTTCCTTTTCTTGGTAGTTCGCTTGTTTGCCTCTCGGTTTCCTCTTCAAGATGCTTGTGCTCCTGTATCTCAGAATGAAGCTTCGGGCTCCTCCGAAGTGAGTTCGCTGCGGTGCGTTGGTCGTCCGTCCGGCGGCTGGCCGCTGGAAGTTCCTTGTCGCTTGGTACATCTGAGAGCTCTTCCTTGAACTGTTTCTGCTTGTTTTTCTCCTTGGATGCTACCTACTTTGCTTCCAGCAGAAGTGCTGTCTTCGTTCGATAAGCAGGATGGAGTGCATGCATTTCTCTGTCATTTCTTGGACCGCCTCTGCACTGCTTTAGAGGCTCTTCTTTCATATAGCAGGGGCAATTCCGCTCGTCTGGCTGTAAAAGATACAAATACTGTTGGGAGTTGTGAGAGCTGCATTCATTCACATTTTTCTGCACATACACCTAAATAGCTTTGTCTGCAGGTCGCACGCATGCAGTGCTTTGAGTCACTGGCCCCGTCCCTAGGAAGATTTAGTAGTGAAATGGCCAAGCTTAGAAGTCATGTATCATTGTAATACGAGCCGTTGCTAAGTTGAACCGGCTTAAGAAGGTTCCGCAGGCTGCATTTCTTCATCGTGGCTCCATATATAAGACCCACCTTGCAAAATCTATTTCGTAGCGCTAGCAATTGCTGAGCATGAATACGAGGCGCCATAACTCCAGAATTGACGCGAGGCGGAACTTCAGGTGCGGCCGTCACCTGTCTGGGCCCCACCACTGCACTGCACTTTGCATAGGGGCTAGGACGTTTCCCCGTGAGTTGTTGGGTCCCTTGTTGACACTGCATAACGTCTGGCTTATCTAACTCGTTATCTCTTTTGACGTGTCTGCTATCTCGAATCATGCGACCCAGACTGTGGCAAAGAAAACAAATGAGCCTCCTGAGGTGCCCCCCAAGCTGTCTGAGTGCCGATTCCGTTTGCTGGCGTCTATCTTCCGTTCTTAGGCAATTCTGTACGGGGCTAATATTCGCAGCCCCAATATCCATGGGATCACTATCTGGATCTGATGAATTTCGAAACACGTCTTCTTCCTTTTTATCTATGACTGCGGATGCAACGCATTTCCTTTTTGCTGAGTGACAACTCCATCACCTCCGCGAGTTCCACCCTTACACACCTAAATTCCCTCTCCGTAGCCCCACCAGTTGCGGAGTACCTCTCCAGGGAATAGCCCTGCTATGAGCTATTGGTGTGGAAGTTCTGAGTCAGCCATTTTGACTTCAGTTCTCCAAGTACTGACGCTTCGTTTTGTAGCGTTCCTTTAGTAGCTACCCTTTTTCTTTGGTTTTCGAGTAGCCTGCGCGTTTGTCGATTGACGGATAGTGATACACAGCAGCGCATTTAGGAATGCTTCCATACACCAGATATTTTCCGGAAAAGGGATGCCTTGCCTTGCATTAATATAGCCACAACTGTCGTGCTTAGCTATTCTGATGAATGAGGCGCTCATTTTAAGTGCAAGTCGTCCTGTGCATCTTGAAGATGGAAGTTCATCATCAGAGAAAAACGGAGTCCCCCCGAATCAAGAGGCCTTCCTTCTTCGGCTGCTGCACATAGGCAGAGGTACTCTTACTGAACTGCGTTCGCTGTAGAGATGTTCTCGACTGGATAAGCTTCGGATTCAGCGTTTGTTCCAATGTGACGAGGCACCCAGCGGTGGGTGCATGCCCAAAGGGTGGCAGATCCCGTGAAAAAATGCTTCAGTATTTTTCTTGTTTTGGTGGAGCGCCTTTGCGACTAGACCTTCCCATGCACCAGGCCACCCAGCTGTAGCTGGTGAGGTTCGCAGCTCTCGCCTGTTCATCTCGATAGAGAGGCGGTACCACTGGTAACGAGAGTCTTCCATTTTTGGAGAGTACTGTTGTGAGGCGCAGTAGAGTCACATGAGTAGAGAGAAAGAGCAGCTGAGGTCACCTCTACTTTGCAGGTGCACAGCGGCCTACTGCGCTGGATCTAGTGTGGGGTGGAAGGAGCAGGATATGAGCTGCAACTCAAACAGCTGCAGTATGGGATGTTGCCTTTCACCTAGTGTTGCAAGGCAACATAACATACTGGCACAGCTAAACACCCTTTACTGCTTGCGCTACCACTGCAGACAATTGTTGGATGCCTACGCGAGTCTCAACATATAACCTGCAAGAACGGAGGAACTCATCTAATACTAACTTCCAACTGATCATTCCACTAAAATGGCTTGCCAACCCCCTCTGCCCCCCCACAGGAACGTCCAGACGTAAAATAACTGCAATTCAAAACGTTTAGGTTTGCTTCAGGCGCAGCAAGGACGTAACTGAAATAGGGAGTCCTTGCTGCAGCAGCCCGTAGCATGCATTATAAACTCTTGAAAAATTGCTGTTGCTGCTAGGGAGACTGTTCTGCGGGGCCAGGCTCTGCAGTAGGGGAATTAGAGGGTGTGCTGGTGCTAGTGGTGCTAGTGGCTACATTTTCTGCCTGGTTTTGCTTGGTTCCTGCAGTAGAACCATCTGCTACTACTTCTGCCTCGGGCAGCTTCTCGTCAGCTGGTGCTTCAACTGTTTCTTGCTGGGCACCGTCATTCTGCTGCTGCTGCTCCTGTTGCTGCTGCTGCTTTTGGTGCTCTAGTATATCGTAGAAGCTCTTCAGAAAGGTCGCACCTCCTGCCAGGAAGAGTCCGACGTGTGCTTGGGAGACGTACTGTAGAATTATCTTGACCAATTCGCTGACATTCAGATTTGAAAGGTCCAATCCTGAGGAGGAGAGAGATGCCAAGAGAGCTACAATGCCGAGCAGCAGCAGCATGCGGCCTTTCAATGTGGGTTGCGATGTCTGTGCTGATTGCGAGCTGTTCTTTTGGCTGCGGAACAACTCTACCAACCCTGCAACGATGCAGCCGACGGCCAACTTCGATGCAGATTGAATTCCCAGTTTATCCATTATCTCCAAAGTCTTCTGCAACGTTTCATCCGCAGGCGTGGTCTGACCACGAGCTAGAGGGCGGGGGCGGGAAGCTGCCAGCGACAAGGCGACGCCGACTACCAGCATAATTATACCGAAGAAAATCAGCTTGCGGCCTCGGATGGAGGATGAGGAAGCGGCTGAGGGAGTGGCGCTTCCAACTTCTTCTGGCTGACCTGCTGCTACAACGTCCTTTACTTCGAAGCTGTGGGAGACTGCGGGCTCTAAAGAAACCTCGGCGTCTGCTGCCACCTCCTCGACTACACCAGCGGCAGTGCTGACGAGCTCAACAAGGGCAGCTTCTCGAGTGCCTATATCTGTGTCTTGTGCTGCGAATTCTTCGGCTTTTAGGGGCTGAGATGTCGCAGGTTCTTTAACTGGTGAGCCCAAGCTGCCGAGGTCCGTAACCTGCTCCGCCGCAGAGAACGCAGAGCTGCCGATCATCAGGAACGCTGCAAGGACATGTCGGCCCCACATTGTCGAACAAAAATGAATTCTAACTAAAAATAAAACACGTTTATATGCGGAGAAACGCGATAGCTGCCTGCTGCCTGCAACGCAGAAGCCGTCGTCAAACAGCAGACCGGCCCTGTCTTCCGCACCAAAAGGAAAGGAGGCCTGAAAATGAGACCTCTGCAGCTGTACAGAGTCAAATAATGTGATTTAAGTTAATAAAAAACATTTAAAAACTCAAAATTTAAGATAGCTATGACGCGGGAACGAGTGTTGCTGCTGTCGGCTGTCGTCGAAGGCGGGGTTCCGGGCGGCGATGCAGATCGTTGGAGCCCTGGTACACAGCTGCTGCCCCCGCAGAAGACGTGCATCATTGAAGGCGTTGCTAGAAGCAAATAAAATGAAAATAAAATGAAAGATTATTGAAGTCAATCTATCTTTATGTGACGACGACGGAACGCCAGCATCTGCTCTCAATGCAACTTAACCGTTAGAGAAAGCAGGCGGTGTGGTCTTCTGCGCAACCGCTGCAGAGTTTCCGCAAAACTCAACGAGGCTATTTCAATAGAGTTTCCGCTTTTTTTGTAAAATTGATAAGAACGGTGACGCGTAGAGAGGGGCACTGAGAAGGCACGCGAAGAGAGCCGTCAGACGCGTCGAACTCGTGAGCGAAGCGTCGATGAAACACGTACATTCCTCACGGAGAGTCCTGCACCCCGAATGACTCGAAAAGCCAATAAAAATTAAAAACTAGGTAACTCGTCAACTCTAGAAAAACACAAGAGAACGGGCAGAATGCGGAGGCAGAGAGCAACTGGTTCAGCCGGTGCTTGCAATGCTGACCATGGGTAGGTGACGAGGTATGCATGCGCAGATGCAAATGAAACATCAAAATTTGAATGAAATCCAAAAGAACTGCTATGGTGGTGATATGTGAAGCAGGCAACACCGCAAGGCCGTGACTAAAAGCAACGAATCTACGTAGCCGACGAGTTTTGCAGCTCAGAGGCCTGCAGCACACCAGATGTGCCTACATTGCTACGCAGCTTATTAACTCCACACAAAATACTACCTTTTATTTACAAATAATCTGTATGTACGCGTTCAGTAGCTCATGGATTTAGGGCTTAGCACGTGTCGCTCGCGAGCGGCTGTCGTTGCCCTCTGTACGTCGGCACAGCAATGTTGCCGAGAGCTCGTCTTCATAGGCTGTAAAATACTGCGTCAGAAAAATTAAAGTGCAATTATATATATATATACATATATAATTATATATATATATATATATATATATATATATAAGTATATTATAATAAGTATACCTAGACCTATAGCGGACAAGTCATGCGGATCGGGCCTAGGGTGCAATTCTGTGCTCTCAATATTTAGGGCTGGCAATATCAAGAATATTTTTTTAGTGCATTTGAGGGCTACTTAGCTGTTACGAGATCAAAAACTAAACAGCTCAACGGTATTCGAGCAGAAGGAAAAACTCTGTCAACCATGTTTCCTAGAGCGAATATGACAAGAACACAAGGCTACTGCGTAGCATAATCTCGTTCAACGCCTTACTTCGTATGCCCACTGAAAACTTGCTGTTTTTCGTTGTATCCCTGGCAGTCGCGAACGTGGGGCATGACATCTAAAGGCAAACCGCGCTTCTCACTCCCGGCCTACTATTATACTTAGCCATCAAGCGCAGGCTCAGCCAATCTTTGCAACAGCATTAGTCATCCAGCCAGGCTGGGTTGCAGACCCTAACCTGTACGTGCTGTTCTGGCGACGTAAGAGGTAGCGCAGTCCTCCCGATAATGAGGGTGCTAACAGCTGCAACTGAGGGAGGCACAGGCTAGTAGAGAACAGGAACGGTGTGCTGGCCACATAAAGGGATAAGAGGCGGGCTTGAACTGGAGTTTCTGGATCCGCACGCCGCCAATACAATGCTGACGGCTTAAACACAAGCGGGAAACTAATGGGTGAGAATAGAAAAGCAGACGGAAATTCGTAAACGTGCCTGATTGTAGGGTGATGCACAGAAGGGTGCTCCAGTGAGGGCCCCTGTGCAGAAACTAGGCTAAGAAGTAGTTCTTAGTCTCAGACAGACGATAAACTCTGCCTAGAGGCGAAAGGAATGTCCTATAGTTCGCGCCGGAGAACACGAGCGAAAGGATGAAAAGGCAACTGCCAAGAAAAGGCGCTACGCGTCCCGAAGTTACGCTCCCTTATGCATTGACCACGCCTCTCCTGTCCATTGTTTAGCTGAGACTGGCCTGTTGATGTGCATGAGGAACTGTATCGGAGAAGCTTGAAATCCCCTCGGAGTGCCGGTTTCATGGTCAACTAAAGCAACGCACTTATTGTCTACGAAATCTACACGTTGCTACACGTGTTTCCATTTCCTCGTCGTAGTGATGCTACCGGCCTTTTGAGGGAGAGATCGGTGCAATCGGGGTGATTCCATGAGCCGTCGTAGAAAGCCGTGATTAATAGTAGCGTGGCACCGCAGCTTGGAGACGTTAAGAGTAAGTGCAATAGGGGCCAATGCACTGACCGCAGAGCAAAAGCAACCTACGGATTCGGGAGACTACGGCAGCGACTTTGGCAACACCATTGCTATGTTTGAGTGTAATTTCGTATTTCGTGAACCTCCAATGGCACAACGCTTTCATTATCGAAGCCAAAAAGGGCACTTTTTCAGGCTCAACAGCGATTGAAAATTGGCATAAGGCACGGACCGCTTGTCATATAAGAATGTTGGCACTTCATTAATCCCCGCGTTGCACTTGAAGCGAACGCTGCATTTGCTGGTAAAGCTACAGCAGATGCAGCTGGACACAACCGTTTTCCCCACCTATACAGCCACCCTACCCTCATTGATTGTGAGCAAGCAGCGTTGCTTCACATGCAGGTGCAGCTTGGCCGCTGCATTCACCAGCCCAAATGCCATGCAGGTGTGTGAGCTGGTTCGTGCGGTATGGAACGCAGTTTTGTACTGGGTTCTGCGAAATCCTAGAGTAATGGACTACCTGAACCAGTTTCTGGTCGAGCGGTTGCTCGATTTGAGGCTCTGAAAGTGTTCGCTTCAGCGCATATTTGTTGAGAAGATTGAACCCAGCGCATACGTTCCACCCCCATTCCTTTTCGCTTGCCAATACCGCTTTGTCTCTGAATGAGCCAGTTCAAGGCTAAACGTCTCTTTTCTTAGTAGTTCGTCTGCTTTCCTCTCGATTTCCTTTTCAAGATGCGGCTGTAACTGTATCTCGGAATGAAGCCTCGAGTTGCTCCGAAAGTGAGTTCGCTGCGGTGCACTGCTCGTTCATGCAGCGGCTGGCCCGCTGGAGGTTCCTTGTAACTTGGTACATCTGAGAGCTCTTCCTTGAACTGTTCCCGCTTGCCTTTCTCCTTGGATGCTGCCTACTTTGCTTCCAGCAAAAATGCTGTCTTCGTACGATAATCAGGACGGAGTGCATGCATTTCTCTGTCGTTTCTTGGAGTGCCTCCGCGCTGCGTCAGAGCCTCCTCCTTCCCTTTTTCTTGGGAGAGGCTTTAGCACTCCCCTGGTTGTAGAAGATACAAATACTGTTGGGAGCGGTGGGAGCTGCATTCGCTCAGTCTTTTTTGCACGTATACAACTGTAGTATCATCTGCACGTCGCATGCGTGCAGCGTTTTGAGGTATCAGAGCCATTCCTAGAAACATTTCGTAGAGGACTGGTCCAACGTAAAAGCTCCGTACCATGGTACTATGACTCACATCTAAGTTGATCCAGCTTTCTACGCCGATGGGTTTGATGATGCTAATATCATATCTTACATTGGCGAACTTTAACCCCAGAGACGGTGCTAACGTGTGGAGAGGTATGTTGCATACGTTGTACCTCTTCGCCGTAGCTTTACACACACGCTTTGAAGCCTGTCTCAAGTTGCGCCTCTGACTCCACCATTCAACTTCTGATCACCAATGACTGATGTTTCTCGGTGGGTCATTTTATCGAACTCCCTCCTTTTTAGTTTTTCTTCATTCCCTCACGGCCCGTTCCCTTGCACGTTTATGGATTCACCTACATTGCGAAGCATCTCAGGAAGCCTCCATACTCCAAGCGTGCTTCGGAAAGGAGGTGCCTTGCCTTGTTTTAATATAGCGACCACTGTCATGCTTAGCTGTTCTGATAAACGAGGCGCTAATCGTAACTGCAACTCGTCCGGAGCATTTTGAAGGTGAAAGTACACCACCTGGGAAGAACGGAGTCATCTCAACTCAAGAGGTGTCCCCTCTTCGGTCTCACTGTATAGGCTTGGACACTCTTCATGAAGTGCGTTGGCTATAGAGGGGTTTTCGATTGGATAAGATGCGGACTTTGCGCTCGTTCCAATGCGACGAGGCACCCAGCAGCTGGTTGCACCCGCGCAGGATGGCATATCCTGATCAGTCTCTTGATTAATATAGTGGGAAAATGCAAGATATTTGCCTGAGAGTTCTGGGAAAATGCTTCAGTATTTTTTTGTTCTGGTGGAACGCCTTTGCGGCTAAACCTTGCCATACACCGGGCCACACAGCTGTAGCTGGTGAGGTTAGCAGCTCGCACCCGTCCATCTGGGTCCAGGGGTGCTACGAAGTGTAACGAAGGTCTTTCATATTTCGAGAAGACAACTGTGCGGCGCAGGAGAGTCACACGGGTAAAGATAATAGTTGCGAGAATACAGCTGACATCCCCTCCGCCTTGCAGGCGTCAAGAGCACAGCAGCCTACGGGCTGCTGTGAGCCCGCGTATGCTGAGGAGTGGAGGCGGGGGGCTATGAGCTGCAACTTAGATTGCTGCAGCTGGCGCTGCAAGGCTACCCCACATAGAGGCACAGCCCAGCCAGCTTTGCTGCATGCAGGAACACTGTACACAGTTGGTGAGGCCCGGTTGGCCCTCAATACCCCGCCTGAAGCCAAAGAAAAATAAATATAATATAAACTTTAGGTAGATCACGCTGCAACAACGCCTCGTCAGCTCCCCCCAGGAACACCGGGGGGTAGAACGAGGGGAACTCAAAGCTTATAGTGTTGCTGCCGACGCAGTGCAGAATATAATTAAAGTATGTATTTCTTGCTGCAGCAGCTTGCATTTTGTATCATATATTGCTGATAAAGTGTTGTTGTTGCTGCTGCTGCTGCTGCTGCTGTTGCTGCTGCAGCTACTGCTGCTGCTGGTACGGTGAATGGGGGGATTCTTAGAGTGCTTATGTGTCGCTGTGTTGGTCTGTCTGCGCGTAGGAGGAATGAAGTTTGTTTAGGGTTTATGTTTTATGGTTTAGGGTTTAGGGTTTAGGGTCTAGGGTTTAGGGTTTAGGGTTTGCCCCCCCTCTTTACCACTGCTTCGGCTGCGGCGGTGTTGTGTGCCGGACGCCTAGGGCGCGGCAGGAGGCTGAGGTCTGTGTTTTGTTGTTGTTTAATTTGCTTTCTTTTCTTTTCGTTTTTATTTTTCTTCTTTTTACTTAAATAAAACGCCAATATATTCTCCTGTTTCCCCCGGAACGTCGCCGCAGCTGGACACTGCAGCAGCATATATAAGCTGCATGCACCACACCCCTCTCCTTTCTGCTAGTTCTCTCCGTGCAGCATTCGTTTGTTTGTTATTCTTTCTTTTCTTTTTTCTTTTTCTTCTTCTTCTCTTCTCTTATAACTCTCTCTCCCCTACACCCCCAGGACACCCCGACAACCACCGTGCGGCCCCGTGCAGCAGCAACACCGCCACAGCTTCTTCTCTCATCTCCCCTCGTACGCCTTGCTGCCTCTATACAGCAGCTGCACTCTCCCTCATGTATTCTTAGCTGCAGCTCAACAGCCCTGGGGGCAGCTCCTCCCCCCAGCCTGCGGGCCCCGCAGCACGCAGCAGAGCTGCAGCTACATGTGTATATATATACAAGTACAAAACCATCTGTCTCCAGCAGCTGTTTTCATTCATTGAATATAACCTTCTGCAGCTGTGCGGCATTCAGCTGCTTAAGAGGCTTCTGTTGCTGCTGCTTGCTGCTGCTTGCTGCTGCTGGTAGCTGCGTGCTGCTGCATGCGCTGCTGTGGCAGGGGGGCGCGGTAGCGTCTTCCTCTGGAGTTGTTTGGTTGACTGAGGGGTTATATAGCTGCATATACACCGCAGGAATGTTTTAGTTGTGTTGGTGCTGCTGCGTTGAGGTGTATATACACCTGGGGGTGTTGTCAGTTGGCTCGGCGGTGCCTCTGGGTCTCTGCTCAGGCCTTGCTGCTCTTGTGTGTGTGGTGCAGCAGCTGCAGCAGCAACAGCAGCNCCTCTGGGTCTCTGCTCAGGCCTTGCTGCTCTTGTGTGTGTGGTGCAGCAGCTAAAAAAAAAAGCTGCTGCGCAGGAGCAGCGGGAGTAGCTGCAGCAGTTGTAGCTGAGGTGTATCGACAGC
>NW_013574956.1:0-1454 GCF_000499745.2 Eimeria mitis | reverse complement strand
TGTCTGGCTGTGTGCTGCATGTGCGCGCAGAACCCGTCAGCGTCATCCTTCCCCCCCTTCTCTCTTTCTCTCGCAGCAGCAGCAACAGCAGCAGCAGCAGCAGCAACAGCAGCAGCAGGAGCAGCGGGAGTAGCTGCAGCAGTTGTAGCTGAGGTGTATCGACAGCCTCAGTTGCTGCCCCCAACGCAGTGAATGCCTACAGCCGGCGGGGAGACGAGCAATGCCTGAACCTTAATCTCTTGCGTTGCTGCCTCTTTGCAGCAGCAGCAGCAGCAACAGCAGCAGCAGCAGCAGCAGCAGCAGCAGCAGCAGATACTCTTGAGTTCTACGCGGAGTGCTGTCTCCTTGGCAGCTGGGTGGGTGTCTCCTGTCCCCTCAGGGTTTGCGTGCTGCTGCACTGAGTAATGTCGAAGCAGCAGCAGCAGCAGCTGCAGCAGCAGCAGATGCTGCTGCAGCAGCAAGCAATGGATGAGGGAGACACAACACCACCAGCTTCTCCTGTGGACTGTGTAGATATGGATCAGCAGCACCCGCAGCAGCAGCAGCAGCAGCAGCAGCAGCAGCAGCAGAATGTCAGCCGTCGTCCAATGGGTTTATCTGCTTCTGCCCCTATGTCTCCTTCTCCTTCTCCCCCTCACTACCACCAGCAGCAGCAGCAGCAGCAGCAGCAGCAGCAGCAGCAGCAGCAGCAGCCTGATTACTCATTGAAGTCTATTCCTCCTCCATCTCCATGGGAGTTGGATTTTGCAGTGCCAGATTTTCTCGCTCGTTTCGGTAGCAAGAGCAGCAACAGCAGCAGCAGCAGCAGCAGCAGCAGCAGCAGCAGCATAGGTAGCAGCGGTAGTATGAATAGCGGCAGCAGCAGCGGTGATGACGGTATAGATCCAGCAACAGGAGAGATGATTGCGGTGTATAGTGAGTGGAAGGAGACAGCTGCTGTGCGCTTCAGGCTGATGATACACCCGGTGTCTCCTTTTGATGGGGGCCCCAGGGTGAGGAGACACCTGGGTTTGTTTGTGGAGACAGGGGCGAAGAGAGATTTCCCTATAGATTGGGCCTTTCAGCATGGTCTCCGTTTTTATATTTATATATTAAACCCCTTTGATTATAAACAAAGTCTATATAAACAAGACAGCTACCACTTTGCTGCTGCTGACCCAGACAGGGGGTGGCACCACTTCGTCTCTCACCAGGAGCTGCAGCAAGATAACTTCTTTGGGGGCCCAACCCGAACCACTCTCTTCTTTAGAGCTGGCTGTGTTCCTCTATCTGCTGCTGTTGCTAGGAGGATACGTACACCCTGTCCCCCGCCTCCTCCCCCTCCTGCTGTTGCTGATGATGCTGATGCTGATACTGACGCTGCTGCTGCTGCTGCTGCTGCAGCAGCAGCAGAACAAACATCCGCAGTCAAACGCCAGCTCCAGCAGCAACAGCAGCAGCAGCAGCAGCAGCAG
>NW_013574955.1:1760-2808 GCF_000499745.2 Eimeria mitis | reverse complement strand
TATGGCTCTCCAGATAGTACAAGTACGCCCAAAGACTGCATTCCCACCGCTAAAACACAGTCATTTTGAATGTCTGATCAACGCACTTGCTGAACAAAGCGGAAACCGCGTATCGCACTAGACACTGTCCACCTGCGGCAACATTCCACTTTTTCGTGTAAGCCATACATCTTAGCGATGTTGCACTTTGTGCTATCGACGGGATGCTAGCGATTTTACAGCATCCCCACCTAAAGCGCCGCGAGGGCGAAGCACGGGAAAAAGCTAGCAGTACGCAGGTGTGCACATGATGCCCAAATACAGACACAAGGCAGTCCCACATGACGAACTGCACTCATTCACACGACAAGGAAACCTCCAGAGCAGAAGTCGCACAAACATCGGGACAAACGCGCCTAAACACATGCGGCACGGCACAAAGGAGTGGCTAGCAGCGCTGCAAGCCACACACCGCATTTGACAAAAAACACTAAAACATGATTGCGATTCTCAAATTTTTGACCAGATCCACTGCTCGCGCGACGCTCCTGCAGCCCCGATGCACACAATGCCGAGATCAAGCCAACCATCAAGTTCGAATGCAAACAACGCGTGGAGTGTTCGGCCCACAGTAAGAACAACATAATCACTTTCGTCACGAGACCAGTCAAACGCCGTTACCTATCTCGCCGCGCAACGCAGAATTGCAAGAGATGCAGCGGAAACCCACACGCTGTTGCAATTGCCACACCATATGCCACGCGCAAGCAGTTGCGATAGTCCAGTGCACGTTGCGCCTCTGTCCCTGGATACATTCAAACCAATTCTAGGCAAAACAGAGCAGCAGAATCCTTTACCTTGCTAACAGCACATTGCAGCGCTTAATAGGTGCACTATCGCACCGAAACCAAAGCGTCACATTCGCCAAGCGACTTCAGGAGGTCGCACAGCTCATCGGCGAACCACTCCCAGTGCCCAGTAATACAACAGACTCACACGCAAGCAAGAAACCACCAATCAAACCCCCTGCAGCGCAGGCGCTTTCCAAGCCGTGAAAGCGTCAAAACAT
>NW_013574955.1:1334-1660 GCF_000499745.2 Eimeria mitis | reverse complement strand
GCAAGCAAGAAACCACCAATCAAACCCCCTGCAGCGCAGGCGCTTTCCAAGCCGTGAAAGCGTCAAAACACCACCCACGCAGTGAAAATAAGCACCGCCGCACTACTCCTGACAAACAGTCATACGATGATACACACACAAACGCCATGCTACTCTCATCTCGAAGGCGCACGAAACAGGATGCGTCCCCTAGGCTGCTTACTATCAATAGGTGTTCGGAAAGTAGTGACTAGTGAGCGCCAAGCAGATGCAAGTATTTCCGAAAATAGGTTCATTCTATGGGCACGCCCAACGCCCTCCGCTCAAAATAACGAACGTGAAGGCAC
>NW_013574955.1:0-1234 GCF_000499745.2 Eimeria mitis | reverse complement strand
ATTTCCGAAAATAGGTTCATTCTATGGGCACGCCCAACGCCCTCCGCTCAAAATAACGAACGTGAAGGCAAATTAAGAACACCTTGCCCTCCTTCGCAAGTCTTTCTTGCAGACGTTCAGGCAAAAATGAACTGTTCAGCACCCTCCACCGCCCACCAGCAGCTGGTCAGTACGGAGAGAAGACCATCACGCACTTCCTGGTCCGTGAACACAAGTCAGCAACTTTCACAGACTCGCCCTCCCGACCGAAGTAAATCAGGTGAGAAGCCATGAGGCGGAGTGGAGAGGCTACCACAGCAGAAAACACTCAAAGGACGGACAGTGAATGTAACTGTGCTGTAGGGAGCCTGCATTAATAGGAATTAGCCACACTTAGAACAACTCTGGCAACGTCATACTCTACAGGCAAAACAAGTGCTAGCAGCTGATCTGCATTGCCGTATCCGGCTAGCGTAGTGTCCACCGCCGAACACCCATTTGCTGCAACTGTATGTCGAGTGGTGCGCCGTACCTCCGCCCCTGTATTGACACAACAGACAGGTACCTCCAGACCGGACGCACATTGTGGCGCCAAACATTGGATTGAACTCCCAACAACTGCAATCCTAGGATTCTACTACGACGCACGAGCTACGATGGTGTCTTCGTTGCTTAGCTGAAAGCAGTAAGCACTCTAGCCTGAGTTCGTGAGCAGCAGAGACATGTCCTTTGGGTTGACAAATTGCCACACGCCTACTGAACTCCAGACACGTCGGAGCGAAACAAGGCTATTTCCACGCCTGAACGGTTTGTGCCTATACAAAACGCGTTCGCTTCTAGCAGTCTGAATGGCGTAGCTAAACCCTGACACAACCTAAACTATACAGACGACCGCAGACGGAGGACGTTGAAGCGCGAAATACGAAGTCCCACCCAACAATCCATGGTTCACAACACATTGTGCCACCTGGCCGTCCAACAGGAGGATGTGTCGCGGAATGCTGATCCTTGGAATCCTGCCGCACTCACCTCTCATTGGCTACATATAAAAAGCGTCTACTGCCCGCCAGCATATTTATTGCCAACTCACAACTACGGCGTCCCAAACTACATATTATTCCAGCCAGTGCGCACAGAAAATGCTCCCCACTAACGATAGTGCACCTAAAATACGTTGCCACCCATCTCTTGCTTCATCTGCTGTGACATCAGCCGACACAATAAAACCCTTGGAGACACATCTGTCGGCACGCAA
>NW_013574954.1:1672-2628 GCF_000499745.2 Eimeria mitis | reverse complement strand
ATATATATATATATATATATATATATATATATATATATATATATATATATATATATATATATATAGCGCGTACAAGTTTCGATCCCCGCCAGAAGTGCCAGAGGTGCCAGTGCTTTTTAAAAAGAAATAAATAAAAATTATTTCCTAAGAGGGTTCCATCGATGTCAGTGATGATGAGAGCTGGTGCATGCATGCTGCTGCTGCTGCTGCTGCTGCTGCTGCTGCTGCTGCTGCTGCTGCTGCTGATGGGGATGTTGGGGATGTTGGGGATGGGGTTGGGGTGTATAGGCAGCTTTGCTGCTGAACCCTCAACAACAACAACCAGAAATACTGGTTCTTCTTCTTTTTCTTCTTTTTCTTTTTTTTCTTTTTCTTTTTTTTCTTTTTCTTTTTCTTTTTCTTTTTCTTTTTTTTCTTTTTCTTTTTCTTTTTGGTTTGTTTCTTCTCTGCTTCTGTTTTGTTCTCTTATTTTATTGTATTTATTTTCCTGCATCTTTCTTTCTTCTTCTTTGTCTATATTTAATTCCACTAAGTAATTTAATCGTCTATATAAATAAAACAAAAAAAAAATAAAAAAAAAAAAACAAAAATAAAAATAAAATACACAAAAATAAAAAGTGGTATCGTTGTGTGTATGCAGCAGAAAACACGAAAAGATAAAATTAAAATAAAATAAATAAATATGTAAAAATAATAAAAATAAAAAAAACAGAAACTCGATAGGTGTAATACATACAAACATATGAGCTGCCTATACACCCCAGAGGTGCATGTACACCCCAGCAAACCTTCTTTTGTATATTCGTAAAAAAAGAAAAACAAAAACAAAAAGAAAAAAAAGAGAAAAAGAAGAGAAAAGGATGAGAGAAAATAAAAAAGAAAAAAAGAAAAAAAGAAAAAGAAGAAAATGAATAACACCAGAGAAAAAATAAAAAAAAATCGACCAGAAAAAAACA
>NW_013574954.1:0-814 GCF_000499745.2 Eimeria mitis | reverse complement strand
AAAAAAAAAAAAAAAAAAAAAAAAAAAAAAAAAAAAAAACGAAAGAAAGAAGAAAGAGAGAAACCGCGATCAGGCTGTGTGTAGCATGGGGTGTACGTACACCGGAGCAGAGCCCAAGAAAGTGGTAATAAGGAGAAAATAAAATTATAATTTAGTATTTTATTTGTAAATAAATAAAAAAAAAAGAAAATTTTATCGCCTCGTTTCAGGTGTATGTACACCTGAAACCGCAGGACCAACGGGGGGCCCCAGGCAGCTCCAGTGGTGTTCTTCTTAGCATCAATAAAAAAAAATAATATGAAAATATTAATAAAATAAATAAATTTAATTTGTTTTTATTTTTATTTTCGTGTTTTTATTCACAAAGAAGGCAGAACGAGGCGGTATGTTTCAGGTGTATGTACACCTGAAACCTACCCCGGTGGTCGCGGTGCATAGCCGCCGCATCTTCTTTATTTTCTCAATAAAAAATAAACTATTTTTTTTTCTGTTTTTTATTTTTAAAAATAATATATTTTATTTTTTCTTTTGGGGTATATGTAGAGAAGGAGGGGCCTACTATCGCTGCGTAGCGGGGGCCCCTCCTTCTTTCTCTTTATATTAAGGGTTTAGGGTTTAGGGTTTACGGGTTGTATGATAGAACGAGGGTTTAGGGTTTAGTTTTTTTAGGGTTTAGGGTTTTTCTCTGTATACAGTATACTATATTAGTATATAGTATATATATACTATAATATATATATATACATATATATATATATATATATTCTATACACTCTTTCTTAAGCTTTTTCGTCTTAGCCGTATTTTTGTTGTT
>NW_013574953.1:0-1608 GCF_000499745.2 Eimeria mitis | reverse complement strand
TATATATATATATATATATATATATATATATATATATATATATTTATATATACATATATTGGTGAGCCAGGAGGACTAAAGGATAGAAATATGAGTATTGTATAGAGGAGAAGTTTTGGGGCTGCATGCAGCTGCTTGTTGTTGCAGTGTATTTGTTTTGTTGTTTTTTTGTTTTTTTTAAGAAAAAAATATTATTTTGTTTATATTTTTGTTTATAATTTCTTTTTTTTATATATTTTATTTATTTAATTAATATATTAAACTCTTTGCCTCTGTATATACACCGCGAGCAGCGCAGCCTGTGCTGCAGCTGGGGTGTATAGTCAGCTTTCTTCTCTCTTTTTTTTTTTCTTTTTTTCTGGTTTCAGCAGTATTTTTAATAAAATATTTATTTATTTTATTTTTATTTATTTATTTTTATAAATTTAAATTAATTTTATTCTATTTTGATGCATTTACACCCCAAAAAACAGCTGCCTATACACCCCAAGCTCAACAGCCGCAATGGCTCTGCTCTCTGTTTGGGGGCCTTCTGCTGCTCGTTGCAGCAACAAATTATTTTCTCCTTTTCTTTTTAATTTATTTAATTCATCGTTGCTGCCTTCTCACTCTCTTTCTATTGATAGCAGCAGCGCAACAGCAACAGCAGCAGCAGCAGCAGCAGCAGCACCAGCTGCAGCAGTTGCAGCAATAGCTGCAGCAGCAGGATCCACAGCAGCAGCAGCAGCACCAACAGCAGCAGCAGCAGCAACAGCAGCAGCAGCAGCAGCAGCAGCTGATTCTCTCCTGGGTAATAATATTTTATTTTTGCGGCCGAAAAAGAAAATGCTGCGGGTTGATAGAGCGAAGTAAGCAGCGAGCTGTACATACACCTGAAATTAAATAAAAATTATTTTTTTATTTTTTTTTATTTTTATTTGTTTCTTTGTTTTATTTTATTTTAATTATTATATTTTATTTATTATAATAATTTTTTTTTGTTTTATTTTATTATAAATTGTATTAAATAAAACAAAAACAAAAATTTATTTATTTTTTATTTCGTTTCCTTTTTAATTAATTAATTAATTATTTTATTATTTTTGTTTTTTTTTGTTTTTTTTTGTTTTTTTTCTTTTTTTTGTTCTTTGTTTGTTTTATTTATGTAAAAGAAAATTAATTTTAGTTTTATTTTGTGTCTGTAATTTATTTATGTTTATATGCTTTTGTTATTTTATTTATATTTATTTATTTTATATTTATTTATATTTATTTATTATATATTTATTTATATTTATATACATTTATATATTTATATATATTAATTAAACAAAAGAAACCAAACTCAATTCTATTTCTCTTTATATACAAACATTAAACAATTCGTATATCTATAAATTTATATATTTATTTATATTTATTTATATTTATTTATATTTATTTATTTATATTTATTTATATTTATTTATTTATATTTATATTTATTTATATTTTTTTATTTATATATTTGCCTGCATGCAGAACAAAGCGACATCTCAAAAACAAGCGGCATATAGGCGGCTGGTTCTATAGGTGGCTTGGCTCCTAACCAACTTCACTTTATCTAATTTATATATATATATATATATA
>NW_013574952.1:2391-2718 GCF_000499745.2 Eimeria mitis | reverse complement strand
TTAGGGTTTAGGGTTTAAGGATTAGGGTTTAGGGTTTAGGGTTTAGGGTTTGTCTGACCTCTTTCTCTGCCTCTTTTTCCTCCCTCGCAAAAGTTTCCTTCGCATAATCCTAAACAACACAAACCCTAAACCCTAAACCCTAAACCCTAAACCCTAAACCCTCAATAAACCCTAAACCCTAAACAACCCTGAATAAACCCGAAACCTTAAACCCTAAACCCTAAACCCTAAACCCTAAACCCTAAACCCTCAGGAAACCCTTGAGACCCACCAAGAAGAAACACCTCGCCTTTATGATCGCGTACACCTACAAGCCCCTGCAGAGCA
>NW_013574952.1:0-667 GCF_000499745.2 Eimeria mitis | reverse complement strand
CTCCTTTTTCTCTGTCTCCTTGTCTGTATTTG
Source organism: Eimeria mitis (assembly GCF_000499745.2). Lineage (NCBI taxonomy): Eukaryota > Apicomplexa > Conoidasida > Eucoccidiorida > Eimeriidae > Eimeria > Eimeria mitis. The sequence goes on along the minus strand of NW_013574952.1, from coordinate 635 downwards.
TTTGTATCTTTGTCTCCTTTTTTGTCTCTTTTTCTATCTTTGTCTCTATCTTTGTCTCTTTCTCTGTCTCTCTGTCTCCTGTTTTGTCTCCTTTTTTGTCTCCTTCTCTGTCTCCTCTTTCTTTCTCTCTGTCTCTGTCTCCTCTTTTTCTGTTTCTGTCTCCTCTGTCTCTTTCTCTTTCTCTATCTCTATCTCCTTCTCTGTCTCTGTCTCCTTCTTTGTCTCCTTCTCTGTCTCCCTCTCTGTCTCTTTCTCTGTCTCCTTTTCTGTCTCTCTGCTTCTCTGTCTCCTTCTCTCTCTGTCTCTGTCTCTGTCTCTATCTCTTTCTCTGTCTCATCTGTCTCTCTGTCTCCTTCTCTGTCTCCTTCTCCCTATCTCTCTGTCTCTGTCTCTATCTCTATCTCTTGCTCGTGTCTCCGTCTCTGTCTCCATCTACTTATCTTTATCTTTATCTTTATTCTTCCCTTTCTATATATATTTATATTTATATTTATACTTATATTTATACTTATGCTTATATTTACATTTGTATATATATATATATATATATATATATATATATATTTATTTATTTATTTATTTATTTATAAAGGCTAACAAACTATAAATATTTATTGGTGCTGATGACGTCACTA
>NW_013574951.1:1814-2629 GCF_000499745.2 Eimeria mitis | reverse complement strand
GGGGACGACCTATCAGCAGCGAATTGATATGGGTGAGGGTTTAGGGTTTAGGGTTTAGGGTTTAGGGTTTGGAGGGTTTAGGGTTTAGGGTTTAGGGTTTAGTCTGCTGGTGCGGGGAGAAGTAAACCCTGAATTCTAACTGAAGGCAGTTGCCGCCCTATCACCTCTCTCGCGGCTCCAACCAACGCCTAGGGTTTAGGGTTTAGGGTTTAGGGTTTAGGGTTTAGGGTTTGTGTGCAGCGGGGGTTAAGGCCCCCATGCAGCGGGGGGCCTCGTATGGGGTGTTAGAGAGACACATACAGCACAAGCCGATGGCGTCTCTCAAACCCTCAGCGGCTGTTTCCCCTGAAGGTAAACCCTAAACCCTAAACCCTAATCTAAACCCTAAACCCTAATCTAAACCCTAAACCCTTATCACAAACCCCAGAAATACAGCCAAATTCCCAAACCCTCAGACTAGCTTCAGGACTGCTGCCGCAAAAGATCTTGAAAACACCCAGTGGTTTAGGGTTTAGGGTTTAGGGTTTAGGGTTAAGGGTTTAGGGTTTAGGGTTTATGGTTTAGGGTTTGCGTGCAGCTGCGCGAGGGGTGGCAACGGCGGTGGCTGCTAGCGACTTTTCTTCTATTATTTTATATCAGGAGGGGTAGGAGGCGTAAACCCTAAACCCTAAACCCTAAACCCTAAACCCTAAGATCTGGTTTTCATGCAGACAAGTGGTTGTTGCTTCTCTGCTGCTAGCTCTGCTCCATCTGCTGCTGCTGCTGCTGCTGCTGCTGCTGCTGCTGCTGCTGCTGCGCATGCAGGTCAGCAGCAA
>NW_013574950.1:1895-2634 GCF_000499745.2 Eimeria mitis | reverse complement strand
GTAGCCCTCCCTGCCAGCGCCACCGCGGAAATGCGCATGGGACGTACGAGCTTTCCAACAGAAAAAGCCAGAACCGCCCTCCTATTAGCGCACAGAAATAGACGAAACCGGGGCCTCGAGGCTCCAGACTGGGCAAACAACCAAATTCAGACACAAGTCTCTGCGCACAGCTGACCGCTCACCGGACGTGCTGCATGCCTCAACAATGCCCACCGCTTTTATCATGTAGCTAATGCTCACACATTCACGGTGCATCCATGCATGGAACGTTTCCATACCTGCCTGGAATTGTCTACTGCCTTAGCATGAACAATACTGACGCATATGCCTCATACACAGAGCACCTCTGAGCGGACCCACCTCCTGTTCCTGAAGCGCAAGTGCGTTCACAGTTTGCCGACCACTCTGCAAATGTAGCAAGCTCCGTCTGGCGCCTCTTGGAGGCCGCCCGAGTCTTCCGCCACTGCGTTCCACCTTACACGCACCTTAGTGGGAAAATTCGTTCTCGAGAGTGACACGGGTTGACTACCCAGATGCCCCGCTTCAAACGGAGGGTTTCCATCCGCGGGAGTACACCATCTTCCCGAACACACTCCGTGGTCCTATTCCCCTCTGCCCAAGCCGTCACGGCATAATTAATGCTCTTCCCCGCTTGAACTTAAAATCCAAGGACGCACAGTTCCCCGTCCACACGATTTCCGACAGAAAAACACGCACTCCTCACAGTCAACCACACTCC
>NW_013574950.1:0-1835 GCF_000499745.2 Eimeria mitis | reverse complement strand
AAATAGAGCCATGCATACGCCACGGCTTGTGCCAGTCCCATCTGGGCTTCACCGAGTGACGCTCTACCGTGCCTGAGGTTGAAAGGCACTTTCCTGCTGTTAAGCCCTGCAGCGGTCACGCAGCTGACCACACCAAAATAAACCAGGCAACCAGGAGCAAGGTTTTGAGCCCGCGGCGTACAAGCTTTGTGTTAAAACATACAAGGCCCGTTCGACATTTTCATCGCTTTCGACTTTTACAAGCGCACAAAGAAAAGTAACGTCGGCTGCCCAGGCTTTACGACCAGCACAATCTGGACACACTCGCACAACTCGTTTTCGTGCAGAGCGCTGGATCACTTCACTCTGAAAATCTACCCCGTTTTCTCATGAGGCGGCTGGTTCCTTGCCTCATTTCCCATCAGTTGTCGAGGGCCTTCACGGATACTACGCAGAGAGGTCCAGAACATGCCACTTCTCAGGGTCTTCGTCTTCATCGCCATTGGCGCATATACCCCAGCTGGAACAGGTCAACGCACCGTATGCCATTCACTCTAGACGCACTTCCTGAACCTGCGCTCAAAGCCAGCCACACCACCCTAACCTGTTCCATCCCTAGTCAAATTGCGCCAGTAGCCACGTTGTGCACCGCCTGCACAGTCTCAAGCTCAAACCATCCACGGAACAATGAGCCTTATGTATGCTTTACCACAGGAGGAAGGTCAACACTGGGGTGAAGTATGAAGGCCAACATGATAGATTGACGAACCAATAATATATGCGAAGTCAGCATGGAGAGGCTAAAATTGCTTCGATAGGCACCAGGCACTCATACAAGGTGCTTTTGATGGCCGCCGCCCCCTCAGATTGCCGTGCCACTCTCCCCTTTCCAGAGTGCATCAGATTAGCGGTTACCCAGAATTAGCCAGGGGACATCCGCTTCAACCTAAGAACCTGTCTAGCACACACCCCATTCAGCTGTTTACCATTCCAACACAGCCGGGTCGAGAAGAGTCAATTTTCTATGGCCCCACCAGCGTCCGAACACAAGAATAAACCCACGTATACGCCCACAAGCGAACACACACGCACCCGGCTCTCCGGTTACACGTCGGATTTGCGCAAGTGATTAGGGAAACGGCGAAGCACCGTGAAACCTGCTCATCAGGCATTTCACTTAACCAGGCCAAAATGAAAAATGGAACAACACTGTCCACGCGGCTAGCACACTGTCCGACGTGGTGATGGCACGAAGTATATAGCATAAAAATACCGTGACGGCAACACTTGCGCACACCAATGCAGGGCACGAACATATCTTATCCTTCAGGCCGTCTCCTGCGCTGCCCTTTCGCAACAACTACCAACGCCCATCCACAGTAAGCAATCGCTCTTCTACAGAAACTCACCTCCTCATCCTACAGCATAAGTACGGACAAGGCGCAGCCACCATCCCTACGCTATCCTCCTGACCGCCCTTGCTTCACCCAACATCTCGAGCTCAAAACAGTGCTCGTCCGGTTCACGCCCAAATTCGTCCTGCAAACGGCTTCAGCATGCGTGCCTCCTCAACGTTCCCTTTCTTCACGCATGTGGCATGCACCCAAAGTGCGTCCGAGCATCTCCATTGCGCTACCGCTCCCAAGGCTCGGCGTCGCGCAGGCCGACATAAAATGGAACACCAAATGTAAACAAATACATGTCCTACCTTCACCACGCCAACGGCAGCTCAATAAGGCGCCCATCTGCTTGCGCCACGCACGTCCCTGACTTCAGCAAACGTTAAGTAGTCCTCAGTAGACAAAGTCTCAATATCGGAACCTCAGTCACCCGCCTATACAGCCTCAGCAAATCCA
>NW_013574949.1:292-2635 GCF_000499745.2 Eimeria mitis | reverse complement strand
TATATATATATATATATATATATATATATATATATATGTATATATATATATATTATATATATACACATTCATGTAGATGTATAGATATATATGTATTTATTTGTTCTGTTGCTGCGTACGGCTGCGTGTGTTATATGTGTTTTAATATATTAATACCGATTGCTTCGTCTTCTTTTATATCTTTTTCAGCAGACGCTGCTAGACGTCTATGAAGATGCTGTTATTTGGTTTTGTTTTATTTCATTTTGTTTCGTTTTGTTTACTGTTATAATATATTGCTTATTGTTTCTTTTTGTAGTATAGAGGAAACTGCAGGCAGGTAGAGAGGCGAACCTTCTCTATTCTCTCTTCTTTCTTATTTTTTCATTTTTCTTGAATATTTGGAAGCTAATGAAATGTTGTAATATGGCAGAAATATATTTATGTTAGGGGGAGAGAAAGAAGAAAGCACGAGGAAAGTAGAAAAACAAAAAATAAAAGAGAAAGAATAAAGAAGAAAGAAGAAAGAGGCTTCTCTCCCTATCAGAGCTGAAGCCTATTCTGAGTATGTATGTGTTTCAAGTAGTGCATTAAGTTTAGGGTTTAGGGTTTAGGGTTTAGGGTTTAGAGTTTAGGGTTTAGGGTTTAGGGTTTAGGGTTTAGGGTTTAGAGTTTAGGGTTTAGGGTTTAGGCTTTGAGGTTCAGGGTTTACACGGTGGGTTAGCGTTCCTTCTATCGGTGGTAATAACAATAATAACAGCAGTAGTGATGCTAGTAATAACTATAATAATATTAATAATATTAATGAAAAATGATATTAATAATATTAATAATATTAATGAAAATAAATAATTAAAAAATCCAGGCGTAAGAGAAACGTCTGCAGCATCTAAGAACAACGAGACACGCGTCTCTAGACAACCTGAAGCAAGCAGCCGTATATTTGTACTCGTTATGATCGAAATAGTAATATTAATAAAAATAAATATCTTTAATAATAAAATTAATAAAATTTTGTTCTCCGTTTTGCGCCTTTCATTGAAAATAATGTAGCGTTATAATAAAAGACCCCACGCGCGGCTTCGATTGAATCAGGGTGATTGAATACGTTGTGAATACAGTTTTATTTTGGTGTTTCTGTTGTTTATTTTTCTTTTTTAGTAAACTTAAATTAAATTAGTTTTAATTTTACTGCGAAATATTTCGTTATTTTCGTTTTTTAATGAAGAAATGCCCCTGGATGCAGCACGAAACGAAAAGGTCATTTCAACGCATCGATGCACTGATTGCGCCGAAAGCTTTGCATTAAATAAATAAATTTATTCTTATTTATATTTATAAATTTATTTTATTGGAAAAAAGTCAATAAAAACGAGCTTTTTCATTTTTTTTATTACTTTTTTAATGGGCTGGTCACAGGCACAAGGCATTGTTGAACGAAACGAAGATTCGTTGCAAGTGAAAGTATCCGCGGAAAAGGAGAGGTTTTCATGATTTATTTTTTAAAATAAATAATTAATTTTGTTTATTTTATATTTTTATTTATATAAATATATATTTAAAACAGAATTAGACACATATACCCACAGCATCTTGCTGCTTTCCGTCATGCAAGAACGGATACCGGCGCTCACCTTCTTGCACAAGCCAACACTCAGCTCCCCCCCCGCGGCGGCGTGAATATTCAAATTGTTTTCTTTTTTTATATTCATATTTCCACCTTTTTTATTCTTTTAAAGAATAATATTTACCGGAATTCACCTTTGCTTGGGGATTACGAGGCATCATCGACGGCAGCTGCTGCTGCTTGATGATGTTTCTGTGCATGCACTTCATCTGCTTTCTTTTTCCTTCTTTTGCTTGCCGCTGAGAAGGTAAAGGTTTGTTGGCGTTGTTTGAATATATATATATAAATATATATTTATATATATATTTATATATCGAGGTTTCTGCCGCGGGGCTGCGGCCGAAGGAAACCTATATTTCCCGTTCTTAGCTACACACAGTCTGTGTTCAGCTCGTTTGTATTCTTTCTGTTAGCTGCAATGCGGTGCTGCTGCAGCAGCTACTGCTGCTGCTGCTGCTCTCTCCGCTGACGCCGCCACTCGAACGGCATACTGCATGCTGCTGCTGCAGCAGCTGCTGCTGCTGCTGCTGCTGCTGCTGCTCTCTCCGCTGACGCCGCCACTAGCAGGCAGCTGCAGCAGCACAGCCCGCACTCTTCTTCTATCACCAGCTGAAGTATTGAAAAGGTGAAGAAGGCAGCAAAGGGAATATATATTTTATATAATATATATAGATATATCAATGTTTAGGTGTTTGCTTACATATCTATATATATTATAGATGTATATATAGGCGAAT
>NW_013574949.1:0-250 GCF_000499745.2 Eimeria mitis | reverse complement strand
TATATATATATATATATATATATATATATATATATATATATATATATATATATATATATATATGATATAACGAGAAGTGCCTTGGCGGTGTTGCTGACTTGGTTTCCGTCCTTGGCATTAGTTTGTTTGTATGTATTTTGTTGTTTTCTTCTTTCAGTATTATATATATATATATATATATTGATCAACATCTTTATATATAAAATATATATATATATATATATATATATATATATATATATATATATAT
>NW_013574948.1:15496-16246 GCF_000499745.2 Eimeria mitis | reverse complement strand
TGGTCCCCATGAAATCGAACGACAGACAATTAAGCGCCAGTTGTAGCACTTGTTTAAGCAGACGTGTCTCTTCTTCATCATTCGGTACGCGGATGGCCCCCGCATCGAACTGTTGCAGAGTCTTTACTGCCACCTTCAGGATAGACGAAAGCGCAAGGTCGCGGAAGGAGAAAGCAACGCGACGCAGACGAGACATGTGATATCCGATCTTCGGCTGCATCTCCTGAGTTAACTCAGTGTATATGTACAGTCCAACAACCCAGTGTGCAGTAGATGCGCTCAAGAATAAACCAACTTGCTCCAGAATCTTCTGCAGCCAGAAAAGTACACAGGAAAACAACCCACATAATGGTCCACAGCATGCGCAAACTCCGCACAGATGAGGGCACCAAGCAATCACATCTAGGGAATACTACGGTTGCACTCAACTCTTTCCGAGATGAAATGCTGCTGAAAAGAGGTATTAAGGCATACAAACTCGCCTTGTCCACATCTTCAAACCAGGAGAGCTTCACTATGCGACAGAGCAATCGAGTGAGATGGCCAAGTATCTCCTGCGCGTTGTGCAGAAGATCTGCACTGCGCTGATAAAGGTAATTCAGCAGAAAATTGCGGGTTTCTTCCTTCTGTTTGTCAGATATTTGGCCCCAATACCGAGTGAAGAGGTTCATTAACCCAGAGCTCGCAAAGATCAGCGCCTGCAGATTCGACGAGTGAGCCAGCACTGCCTGTAGCCTGGGCATGTTTTCG
>NW_013574948.1:10321-15196 GCF_000499745.2 Eimeria mitis | reverse complement strand
CTAGGCAACTGCTTCTGCAGGTGCACCTACTGGTACTGTCACTGCTGATCCTGCAAGTGGTCGTAAGGCTTCTGGATCCGTGGCGGACAGTATGCAGCGTTCAGCCGTAGAGTGATGCTGCAACCCCACGACGAGATGCCTATCATTCAGCCCCCTACCATCAAACGAAGGTAGTTGTCCGTGTCGGAAAGTGAAGCAGCAAGAGGTGGTGGTAGGACTAGGAAGGATTGGAAGGCAAAGCTGAGGGAAGGTTTGGACGTGGATGCAGATGCGATATCTGGGGACGCCTGGCACAAAGGCGCAAAATTGGGGTTTCTGTGGGCAAAATCACAGATGAAGTAATCAAAAGAACAAATACTTAGAGAAGCCACGAGAGGAAAGAGGACCATCAGCCGGCACTAGTGTGGCGCTAGTTTGCACAGACGGGGTTTCGCGCGAAGGAGTTCAAGTTCAGCTGGGAAGACCTTAATTCCACCACCGTCCCAGCCATGTGGCAATAAAATCAGAATATGATTTGAGACAAAAAAAAGCCGTCTTTACACAAATCACTCGGCCCTCAGCAGGGCTCTGCAAGACACGCTGCATGCGCTGCGCAGGCTACACGAACAGGAAATCTGCCACCCGCGAGAAGCTGTGCGCATATTCTTGTAGTTATTCGAAGTTCACTTAGTGCATCATGTAAGAACTATCCGGTGTAGTACGACATTTTATACAATAATGGCATTCCTCTACTGTTGCTAACTGCAGCTCCTCCTCGCCAGGCGAGCTAGGGGACAGCGCTACTGTAGCATGCTCTTCCCGAAGGTGGTACGTGAGCTTTGACTTGCCTGGGCGCTAGATACTGACGGTCAAGTGAGTGTTTATCGATTGTTTACAGTGTTCGTGCATGTAGCAAGGGGGGCCTGCGCGTGCTTGCATGTGGGGTTCACTTGAAGCAGGTACTGTGCGCTGTTCGCCTTTAATCAATGACTAGGGCGAGCCGCAATGTAGGCACGAGTTGAGGTAAGAGTGTCCCCAAAAGGCTCTGATATCCTTCCCCAGTCCTCAGGCATCCTGGGTTCAGCTCAGGGCCTGGCTTTAGTATGAGTATTGTAGCGTGAGTTAGCGCAGAAGCCTTCCCTTGGTTTTGGCACGCTGCATGTAAGCGCTTGCAAACGCTCTACAAGTACGTTCAGAGGTAATGTATGCAGCAAAAGAAGCTTCGCTGAAGCTTCCTTATGTGCACGCGTGGGGCTGGCTTGCACTACCAGCCGCAGCGGGGTGCACTGCAACGCCATTGATGGCTGGCTCCTCCCCGCAACACTCAGGCCCTGAAGTCAACACCCATGACCTCTAAGGACAGGGAGGACGTCAGCTGCTTTTGGGAAACTCTTGGTTTAAGTCTCTACCTACATTTCAGCTCGCCTCTGTCATAGATAAAGGCCCGAGAAGAACTGTTATACTTGGTAGCACCGCATGTGCATTGGGGTAGATGCGAGCGCGGGCCCATTCCCCACAGGGGTGAGATCAAGCATTGCTGAAAAAACAAACAACAGCAGAGTAAATAGAATTTATTTTGTCCATTTATTTGTATTAAAATGGAACGCAATTCCTTTCTTAGACAAAATATCTTCCAATTTCAGTTGTTCTCTTCAGCAAAATGGAGGTTGACTATGAGCCGCTCACAGAGGGGGGGTCGACGCACGGTCTGGACCCCCACCATGCAGAAGCCAGCTCTATTTCGGCATCCAGTCCCTGGGGAAATGCATCCCCGCCAAAAACGATTCAAGAGGAGTGCCGTCCGATATGTTGGGCGCCGGGATGCAGGGGCCGTAGAGGAGTTCCTTAATTCCCTAGACTTATAGCTCCGCCTATAACATGCCGCAGAAGAATTCCAGTTACTCCTGGCATCCTCCTTATTAGAAGGGGACGCACGGCGATGGTGGCTACACTTAAGCGCAGGTTTCCAGAGCACATCAGGCCCACGCAAACCTTCCGGGGCGCGCTACGCTGCATGTTTATTCCGAGGTCAGCAAGGGAACAGGCTATGGAGGAATTGAGAAAGCTTGAACAGGGAAAACTGTCAATAGAGCGTTACATTGAGAAATACCAGTCCTTGGTGAACTGAAGTCCTATGGTGGATTCCGAGCTTCGCTATAATTGGTTTATAGCGGGGTTGTCCCCCCGTGGAAGGCAATCAGTAATTGTCTGGGCCACGGACAGGGAAATGAGGGGTGAAAGAGTGGAATTCGCTGGCATGATGGAATACCTCCGCAGAATTGAGGGAAAAAACGCCACGTCCGCAGCCATAGCCGAAAAGGAAGAAAGCGGGCCTGGGAATGACCCCGACTTGGAACAAATGGATAGTGGGGCTGTGAACACCAACCCAGCTAAACAGGGGGCTAGAGGCGGCTACCAACAGCAGACGGTGAACTGAACACCTAGAAAGCAAGAGGGTGACTCTAAACGGCGTAGTTTTGCAATAAATAGAGTCACGTATTTCGAGATTACCGGCTTATGAAAACGGCTAGGGAACAACTGAAACCAAATCTCGGACAGCGCTGCCAAGGGAACAAACAGAGTGAGCAGGGAAATGCCCGGGCCCCCACGCATCTGCGGCGCAGCGAAGGGGCCACGCGCGATAACGGCCGCGCCTACAGGCCCACATCGAGTCAATTCAGTGCTTGTACAAGTACGCGTTAAATGGCAGGATTTACTAGCCCTACGCGGCGCGGGATGCGAAGTGGATCTGGTATGAAAAACCACAGCAAGGAAGTGCAACCTACCTGTCTCCTCATTGGAGCAATCCATGATGCTGTGCTTTGCAGAGGGCCTGCAGGGTACTAGAATCGCGCACAACTACAAGGGAGCAGTTTACGCCCATAGTACACATTGGAGTTCATATTATCTGTTCTGGAAGAAAACCCAGAATAATAGAACTGCCCCTGATCCTCGCTGAGGGTCAGTGCCAGAGTCAGCGCATCAGCCTCACACCCAGCCCCAAGCCGGTGCTGGCTGGTGAGCACTTTGATCCTATCATGCATCCTTTCTATCTAAAAGTGTCCTAATTCCTGAGATATTCCATAGTGTTTATTCCTTTTCATGATACTATGCCTCTAGAGGCCACACAAGGGATCCATTGTAGTGCCTGTGCACTACACTAGGTGTGCTACACTAGGTGTAGTGCACAGGCACTACAATGGGGCCCGTATGTGGCCTCTTGAGGCCTAGTATCATGAAAAAGAATAAACATTGGTTCTGGAGATCTTCCGGAGGAAAGCTGCAAGTGGGCGTAGGTTTAGCTGCTTTTAGCGCCAATTGCACGCTCTTCATGGCGTTGAGAGGTTGCGTCACAGGGGGTCAATCAATAATCGAGAAACTGCCATAGGTCGATACCGGCATTCGATCTCCACCGTAGCGAGGGACGCTGATGCCTTCGCGATCCGGACCTCAGTGCCTGGCTAGCCTTGCTGACACCGCTTCCGGCGCCTCCGTTGTGTTGTGGCGTGCTAAGGCTGCATCTTTGCATATGTGGCTCCAGGCTACTCTTTGTTTGGCGTCTGACCCGCCTTCCCCTCGCGATGCATCTTGTCGTAGGCGGCTTGAGCTCCCGGTAAAGCCGCAGAGGTGGTGCCCAGCCGCAACAGATGAGAGTACAACCTGTTTCATGTGTCCCCCTCGCAGTTCGCTGTGTACAAGAAAGAGAGGAAAAATAGAAAGACAAGCTGTCAGTAAGGTTAGCTCTCAGACAAACCTAAGTAGAAAAATAGGGAAATTTGCTGACACCTAACACGAGGTCTGTTGCTAACTAACGTTCTGTTGACCAGTTCTTCGCACAGTTTGCATGCGCACACTGCCACCGGGTCAAGTAGAGCCGGCAGTTGATGTGGGTGGATCGCTTCCCTTAAGCGATATTCCGAAAATCACTCACTTTCACCGGTTTCCGGACATTTCACATAGTATTCGCACTTCGTATGACATCTGCGAGTGGTAATCCGCGCCTCTAGAATCTGTGTATAATCCATGCGTGGCTTGCCGCGTGGGAGTTGCTGTCGTTTCACCACCAGGTATTGCAGAACCGCGGGGACTCCCAAAACGGTTTCAAGAAACCGAGACTAATAGTATGATGAGATCTCCAGGTTGACGGTAGCTCAATGACGTAGGCCAACACATTGACCCGACAGCGGAGAGCAAACGGCCCAACCCAACGTGTTGCGAACCTTCGAGATTGCTCGCCCTCTTGCGCGCTACGGAGGGCATGCAAATCCACTAGAACCAAGTCACTTGGGTTGAAAGTAACTACTGAACATCTTTTGTCGGAGTTTTTGGTTTGGCTTTCCTGTGTTTTCCTCATGCATTCCCGCGCTGCTGCGAGCTATCTGCGGAAGTCAGAAACCGTGATCACTCGGGGCTGGCTTCCAACAGCGAAATCGAGCGTCGGGCCAGCTCAACGACTTTCTGTGTAGACCAGAGACGCGGGGGAGCAGCGAGTTAACGAGTGCATTGTAGTATTATAGATCCATTCTGCATACGCAAAATAATCAAGCCAGTTAGATGAGTTCTGTTGGGTGTAAAGTCGCAAGTACTTCACCAGCGTGATGTTAGTTCGTTCGGTCTGGCCGTCTGCCTCCGGATGGTTGGCGGTGGTCATGTTGTGGCCGATATTGAGCCGTTGCATAAGGCTGCACCAGAGGGCGCTAATAAACTTCGGATCCCTGTCGGTAATGATGATTTTGGGGAAGCTACGGAGCTTTCATATATGATTAATGAACACCTGAGCCACGCCTTCCGCTGTGACGGTGCTCGAGCAGGGAATAAAATGAGCGCGTCGGGAATCGGCAGGCTCTGCAACAGTCCGGGATTGAGGGTGTTCCGCAGCGTTTGCTACTGGCAATC
>NW_013574948.1:5590-10221 GCF_000499745.2 Eimeria mitis | reverse complement strand
AGATGGAGCATCGCTCGACTGAGGGGCGCTTCCCGGCCACCAAAAGGAGCTGGCAACACGGTCCACCGTTATATTGATCCCAGCATGGCCTGCTAAAGCATGATCAGGCATTTTGCACAAAATTTCCGTGCGAAGCGAAGCTCGAACGTACAATCACCGAACACCACGCTTCGTTTGATATCACAGGAGGCTGCTATCAATGCTGTAGTACTTGACCCGTCGCCCTTTGTTGAGCTTAGCTAGAACGACAACCGCATGAGTATCTAAGGAGTAAGAAGAAGAACAATGCGGACAGGAGGAGGTCAGCTGCTTTGGTAAAACTCTTACTTCAACTCGTTACCTTCACTTCACCTCGCTTATGTCTGATAACTAGTGCTACAATGGGATACCCTGTGGGGATGCGCCACGCAGCCACAACACTGCGTCTATATGCCTAAGTCTCGTGACGGCAAATTAAGAGGTAGAAGAGGGTATTACTTCCCTTCCTTTTGCTCGCCGCTTCAGATGAAACACCCGAAAGCAGGCAACTAGGGCGTAGGCTGACCAGCCCCAAAGCCCCAAGCCCCAAAGCCCCACGCCGTTAAGGCATACTAGATGTCTCCAAGTTCTGATTCAGTGCCGCTCGCTATATATATAGATATAAACTTGGTGCCATTTTGAAACTCCGAGACTATGGTGGAAAGCTAAAAGCAGTCAGCATACAACGGTGAACGCTGAGCAAAGTCTTTCCTGTCGCTGATCGCCCTCGGCAAACTGCCTGAACTAACTAGGCGGAAAGATCGACTAATTAACGTCAAAAGCAGTTGCTGAGGAAAGCTCTATGTGAAAGCCAGCGAATCGTTACCTCAAACTAGGGGTATGCGTAAATGGGCTTGCCGCCTTGATTGCGTGCTTTGGTCACCTGTCACTCACATCAAGGAACTCCTTGAGGGGCTTGCTACACGCGATATTCCTTGATTAGTTCTTTTTATGTGAGTGGACAATCTGCAGTCTCGACCGTCATTCAGGGTGCTATCAGCTATAAGACGTTCAGGATGACGAAGCAGTCAGAACTAAGGCTGTCGGAGGAGCCATTCAAATATAGGTGCGCTCTTCTCCTTTTTCAAATATCACAGTTGAAACGTTCACCCGACTTTAGCTGTCATTGGTATCCCATCGTTTTAATCCCATGTTGGCAGGATAGCTGAAGCAGTCTTCCGTTTACCAGCAGGTGATTTGGGACTAGACTAGGGCCATCTACTGCCTATCGACGGCCTAGTGTTCGCTTACATCTCCAGTAGCTCAGCCGTACATCTAAACTGCGTAATGCTCGTGCTGAGCAAGATAACCCTCGCCAGTTCATAAAAATGCACCCATAAAGCAACTCAGAACAAAGTTACGAGCAGTCTGCATGCATGCGCTGCCCCCCATTCAATCGAACCGCAGTGGACACTCAGCATTCGCAATTTCCAAAATGGATGCCTCCAAAGAAAAAAATGGATCGAGTACTTCTCCTAGCCAGCCGAATACACCCATGGACGTCCCCTTAGTATCTGAGGCAGAGGCCTCACCCCGAGTACGTCTCGGCAGACCTATCTGGCAAGCACAGATTGCTTATTCGATAAGGTGTATCACCTTCTCGTCACTTCTTGGTTGATAAACAGGCTTAAGTGCTTAAATGCGCTTGCTGAGAGTTGAACTCTGCTTTTCCAAATGAACATAAATCCCAGGCGCTGCACGATGAAAGTTGTGGATGTCAAGCACTCACTCAAAATGCGCAGGATGGAGCAAGCACAACCGAGCATACAAGAGATCTAACTGCTTGCACTTTTGACCACGCCCCTGCGATAGCTTCCAAGCTGGCAACTTTCACGCGGTTGGGGCTCTATGATTCACGAACGCCTAGAACATCAGCAGCTGTGAGGGGACGCTGGACGGCAGAGTACACAGTCATCAAAGCAGAGTTAGCGAAGCAAAAAGCAAAATACCAGGTCCGTCATCGAAGTGCGTCAATTTTCCAGGAGTCTTATCAATGGCTGCCTGTGTAAGGCTTTGACCTGCATAGGAGGTTCTTATTCTTAACTCCAGTCACTTAAGAGGCCATTTTCACGCAGTCAAGAGCAACGAAACCCGTAGAAATCCGACTTGAGTATTACCTTGCAGGCTCTTCGCGGGCCGCTAAACCGTCGTTCCTCCAGAAATAAATACGATCCAGAAGGGAACAATGGATTTTCTTGTGCGGCTAGAGCTGCATCTAGGGCATCCAGTGAAGCTGGATGCTTCCTTTCCCATCTCCCTCAAGATCCGAACAAGAAACCTAGGTCTCATGTCTGGGGGCCAGATGTTATTGCAATCACCAGTGAAGCTGCCGCAGAAGCAGCAACTGCTTTGGGGAACCAGCGAGACTTTCTTGAGTAACCAAATTCCTGCTGACTTTAGCTGACACTAGCCTCCTGTCGTAACTTTATGCAATATCACATGCAGAAAAGCTTCCCCCTCACTTGAAATTAACCTAAAGCCACTAGGGATCAGCAGTTCATTTATGATGAAATGACACCCTTCTCCAAGTAAGTAGGGTAGGTATGACTTAGAGGTTTTATGTGTGCTTTCCAGGCAAAGAAAACGTTCAAAGGGTCTTGCCAGGTCTAAGCTAGTGTCACCGCTGTCACCACTACCTAGAGGCAGGAAGCCCCTACAAATTAGTCAGGAAATCCTTCGGGAAACTCGAACAAACGGACGCAAAGTGAATGACGACAGCTCCAGCCGCGTTCCCCAGAGTGAACATGAGCCTTTTCGTTCAGAGGCACCGCTCCGAATCGCCTTCATCACTGCTCCGAGGTCCCTTGGTGCAGAGCCAGAGTTGTTTTCCGGTAACGACTCCACTATTCAGGAAGACCTAGGTAGAACAGCTGTCCAGCCTGAAGGAAGAAACGTTCCGAAAGCCTGCAAAAGCCTCCCAGGCAAATATATATCTTGCAGCCAGGAGAAAAATCCTGTTGAGGCAACTGCAAACCCTACCGATGTCATGCGACAGGACACGAAGAGACGCAACAGTTACGCTGGCGATGATGGTTTTTGGAGGAAAAGCCGCAAGGCCATATGGCCATACAAAGCATCATCAGTTGCATGCCAAGATCCTATTAATTGCTCTTTTGCGGTCAACGAAGAACCCGTAGCTGTAAAGCAATCGTGTCAGTTCAGCCATCCTGTGCGGGAGCGGTCTCGTCAATGGCACAACAGCAGGGTGAAAAAGTGCAGAAATATACAAGAGGAAGGCAGCTCTCATTCAATCAATAGTAGGAATTCCGCAATGTATACTGGAATCGCAAAGAAGGAGGACACTGACGCCGAAAACAACCAGACCTACGTTTGCAGCTCAAAGTTTCATGGATACAGCAGACCTATTGGTCCCGATTGTTATGAAAGGCTTCGCGCCGGCCCTCCTGTCACATTGGTGGTCTGCCCATCAGGCCGAAAGCCTGTGCAAAATGGCCCGTGAGCAAACAATTCCTTTGTGCCAAAATCTCAGTAAACAGAGCGTCTTGGATACTCATTGGCGGCTGGATATAGCTTAGGAAATTAAATTGCTGGCCAGTACAGCAGCTGCAAAATCAGTAGCAAGCTTCCAGAACGACAAATCCTGCGGAAACTGCTGACCGGTGCTGCGGCGTTTGTATTCGGTTGGAACAGCACGATAGCTTTGACGTATGGCCTTCCAACAAGGAAACAAGGGCGGCATTCCATGGCGATGCCACTGACCTCTGCTGTTGCAGCACTTTTTCACACCCCAAGGGCGTCAACCGTAAAGAGGAAGCTGAAGCATCTAGCTCAAAGGACTCTGCGGCGGAGTCGTTGGCCTCACAATCGCAAACTTTAGAGGCTGCCATATCCAAGTCACCTGCAGAGTCCATCTTCAGGCCTACCATCCCCAGGCAAGTTGCAGACGGCCTCCGATGAGAACTGAAAACTGAGTCGGCATGTCAGTTTAAAACCCAGATACTCTGGTCTCTGGGTCAGGTTGAAGCTGGACGCTCTAGAGAACAACGCTTCGTCATCTTGCGTGAGCAGTACAAGGCGGTTGCCAACCCTAAAGGAGTTTATTGAAGGCCGTCGCCGCCTCAAGGAGGTAGCCACCGAAGCTGCAGGAGGCACGTCGCAGTAAACTGCAGATCGTAGAGTCCCATTAGCGTTCGCCAATACGAACTGTTCTGAATGCGTCTAGGGAAAGATCACTGGTGCAACGAGAAAAGCGAACGCTTCGCCAAAACATAAAGGAGCGCGGAGTCCGTCCAACAGTAAAAACGGAAAGATGTGTATCATATGTCTTTAAGAGTGTGTTTTTATGTTTGGCAGCGAACGCTCCAACGAGTCTTGTCTCTCAGCAGGAGAATGTAGAGTGTGGCGAAAACAGCAACAACACTGCCAACACTACAACTACCCTTTTGCAAGCCCCTGCAAAGCTAGAAAAGTTGCTTTCTAAGGCAGATGAGGCGTTTTGGGCTTCGCAGAAGTTGATTCAGATGGCTGGATGGACAATTTACAAAGCACCTCGATCGCCTTCTAGCGGGGGGGTCCGGAAATCTTTAGCCAACAGAACTTCTTGGAAGAACGACGGTTCAACAGCTCCCCCAGGTGCTGCTCAGGTCCCAGGC
>NW_013574948.1:2554-5490 GCF_000499745.2 Eimeria mitis | reverse complement strand
AGAAGCACCCTTACTCCATACTTCCTTCGGCAACAACTGCAACAGCTGGCTGCCAGGAATGAAGCACAACATTCTGATATAAAGACCATGGAGGAGAGCCAACTAAGTCGAAGCGCTCGGGTTAGGAGGATCCGTAAGACGTAAAACTCGGTGTTCCATACGTTCCAGCGGCTCGGAAGCACTTCTGTTGATCTCCTCTTTGACATAATCTTGCTGACCACCCACGTAACTATGTTAATAGGATGAAGCGGCTTTCGCAATGCTTGGCATCACGGCTTATGCGTTGTATGAGATCTGCGAGCACGTGCGCGGCTATCCCAACTTGAGTGCGTGCACGTAGAGCCCTTTTCTAAATGTTTTGCCTTCAGGACTTCAAGCCATGCAACCTGCACAGCAATTTAGTTTTGAGAACTCCGAAAGTCTGGTTACGTCCCGTGGGCATAAAGTAACGGAAATGGCATTAAACAGAATACGGGTGAAGGTTTTCACAGTTGAAGGAACGAAGAACCCTTGATGTGCTATCGAATAACCACGTTTAAGTAAAGGAAAGTTAATTTGAGACTGACGAAAAGGTGTGCCGAACGAAATTTTCAGGAAAGCCTTAGGGCTCGTAATGAAGCACGCGAAACGGCAAGGCGCAACCTTACAGTTCTGCTTGATACTAGGGTAAGCTTATTTGCAATGGATATTTTGCTTGACAAGGAGTTAAATAGTGCCATGCTTGAAGGGGATGGTCCGTCTGGATTGCTACAGGGGCGTATTTAGGGCTGAATACAATGGCAACTCCGATGGAAGGTACCATGCCAAGGATCCGCAAGGCAGCGATGCATATGCTATTCTTTTCTGCTCAGACACTACGCTGTTTTTTTGACTCGGGGACCCAATTGCGCGTAATGCAGCATATAAGGCGAAGCAAGCAATATCAGAAGCACCTTGTGGTCGATGCATTGAGGGTAACTAACTCATGCATGCTGAGTTGCCTTTTTTCGCGCGGGAAAAAATATACACTTTAATCAAGGACTTATCGTGCTCCCCAATAGGCTGTCGTTCAGTGCATGCATCTTCATCTCCAAGCGCGATGTATCTCACTGTCACGGAAAACTTCAACGTCGTCATTTCCTCCATTTTTTTTTTATGCCCCTTACTTCTGCTGGCAGGGAGCTGAATCTTGTAGACGAGCGGAACTGGCCGATTTTATTGAAGCCTGGTATTCTGATCTGTTGGCAACAACAGCTGATGAACTCAGCGAGGCTAGAGAGGAGTCCAGTGGCAGTGCAAACGATTCAGCGTCTGCCCATGTGGAGACGCTTCTCGAGATTATGAGAACAGATCTACAGTATGGCCTACATTACAAATGCTTGATAGATTATGTTTGCGGCCTCAACGAGAGCGATGTAAAGAGCTTAATGGCTCAGGTAGGGAAAATAAAGAGCTTGAATTAATCAGCGTCGTCCCACTTCATGCTTATCAATTTTGGCTTTAATAGGAAGAACCGTGAAGCTCTAACTGATTCCGCATGATTGTGAATTTTCATAGGTTCTAATAAAGAGCAGTTTGGTGTTTGAAAACCCTTTTGAGGAACTCCGAAAACTTTTACTTTGCCTAAGTGGCAAGTTTGGTAGGATTCCTCCGCCAATTCAGCAAGAGCTCGTCCGCGCGCTGCTGGTTGTCACCAGGCGGGAATAAGGAGTGTTGCTGCCGGATGGACGCGACTGCATAGCAACCAAATCGAAATTCTGCATGATTCATTATATGGCGTACGTAACGAATACTCCCTACAACCACAGCAAAAATGCCGTGCTCGTTATGCAAGAGTGAGGATTGGTCGAGCAGTGGAAGTGAATGGGAGTGCAGACTGATACTTATTGAGTCAGTACTTGATGACAATGCACAGATATTGCTTTGTGAACTGGGTATCGTTATGACTACACGAGAGGCTGGCATGTGACTTCGTGCGAAGGCGTTACAACATGCGAAGCCGTCTCCTCTCCCAACACTTAGGGTCGCAGTGCCGGCGCTACTGAGGTTGAGCGTAGAAAAATTTTGGACAAAAGAACAAGAGAACAACTTTCTTCAAGTTTTTTGTCTTTTGCTTGTTTGCCTAAATCAGTTGAGATGCTTGAGTTCTGGTAGCTTAGTGAAGTTGCTTGAGGTTGTCAGCCAATTTATGTCCGCCAGCCCGTTATACACTGCAGTGCGGATTGAGGGATGTGCCCCGCAAAGGCTTTTCAGAGGGACAGCCTATTATTCAGTCCTGCTTATTGAAATACTACACTAGTGCAGTATTCTTTATTAGCGTGAACGAAATCCTGCATAACAAGAGAGGGACTTGGGTCTTACCCCACAGGTAATCAGTGTAACGCTTGTTCTCTGGCCTTTATCTGACCAGAGACGAGCCGCAATGAAGGCAAAGACTTAAAGCAAGAGTTTCCCAAAAGCAGCTGACCTCCTTCCCCGGTCCCTAGGCATCCTGGGCGTTGAGCTCAGGGCCTGGGTGTTGCGGGGAGGAGGCAGCCAGAAATGGGGTTGCAGCGCACCCCGCTGAGGCTGGCAGTGCAAGCCAGCCCCATGCGTGCACGAAAGGAAGCTTCAGTGAATCTTCCTTTGCTGCACGCTTTGCCTCTGAACGAACTTGTAGAACGTTTGCAAGCGCTTACACGCAGCATGCCAAAACCGTCGGGAGGCTCCTGAGCTAACTCTGCGCTAACTCATGCTACAAAGGAGGTCAGCTGCTGTTGGGGAAACCTTTGCTTTAAGTCTTTACCTACATTGCAGCTCACTTCTCTCCTTGATTAAAGCCAGAGAGCAACTGTTATATTTGCTGCCGCTGCTGCTACTGGTCGGGGTGTGTAATGACCCGGTGACAATCAACACTATGGCTGGTATGCGAAGGACTGCGTGAATGACTTGTTTGTAACAACTTAACTGTATATCCA
>NW_013574948.1:1957-2454 GCF_000499745.2 Eimeria mitis | reverse complement strand
TAAGCTATGCGACTATGCGTACACACTGCCTCTAAGATCTAAACTCGTGATTCTCGCTATTCACACTATAGAACCCTTTAGATATTCAAAAAGCATTAGAGTTCTCTGATATCTTCAAAGGGGAAAATCCTCAGAAGAATAGAACTCCTTGACATTCGTTGAGGGTCAGTATCAGAGTCACAGCCTCGGCCTCACACCCAGCCCCCACGCTGGCGCAGGCTGGTGAGCAGTCCTTTCCTATTATACTGCTTCTCTTATGTAAAGATGTCCTAACTCCTGAGATATCCTATAGTATGTAATCCTTTTCATGATACTAGGTCTCTAGAGGCCACACAGAGGAGCTGTTGTAGTGCCCGTGCACTACAATGGCTGGTATGCGAAGGACTGCGTGAATGACTTGTTTGTAACAACTTAACTGTATATCCGTTAAATCAAGGGTTTATGTCGATACTCGAACTAAAACCAAATTTCCCGCCAAGAATGTTCTGCCCCCCGCT
>NW_013574948.1:0-1798 GCF_000499745.2 Eimeria mitis | reverse complement strand
TTTAGTTCATTCGCTTATCTAGTTTCCTATTCTAACCGCAGTACTTTGTAGTGCGAGTGCACTACAGGGTGGGTCCGCTGCAGTTAGCGTGCATGGAATGGATTCCACAGGGGTCAGTCCGCCTAGGGACGGGAAAGGAGGTCAACTGCCTTTGGTGGGAGACTTATCCTACGTATTTCGACTCTTTTGCAGCTCTAGATTGTCCTCCTGTAAGCTCGAGAACTCGCTCAACGTGTGGTACTATAGGCTCACTTGTTGTTGAATGTGGGAGCTGGCATAAATACCTCTATACCAAACGGTTGATCGTTTAACTAATGAGAACTTCCGATTACTTACAAACAATCTAGTTTGCTTTAGTTAGTGCATTTAGGGGGATTCTACGTTTTGGCAGGACCACAAGAATCGGTACTACGTATATGCTCTTGGCACAGCAACACGCGGCGTATCAGTGACCGGACTGACACTAGATTCGCCCGCCAGCAGGGAGCGGGATTGGAAAAGGGCAACAAGACTGTGACTTCAAGCTCGGGCCGTCAAATCATAGTATAAAACATAGGAAAAAAATCTTTAGGTTTTGGAGTAGGCGGGTGCTATTCCTTATTTTTGGGATGTTATTCTTATTGCTGTTCGTCTGGACCTCAACGGCCTTGCTGGCCACTGAAGTTGAAAGTTCTCCGCAACCTACCCCCGCCGAGACCGTTTCCAACGTCGAAAATGCTCTTCAGAATAATAGTGATTTCGTGGAGCTCCGTCGCGACTACAAGCCACGTGCCCAAGTGGGGCATACGCGCGCTCCCGTCAGCCGTATTGCCGCTGCGTTTTTGGCCTTGGCCATTGCATATTTCGCGCACGCCATAACGGCAGCCAGACCAAATAAAGATAAATCAGAAAAGATAAATATGGTGTCTGTGAGTCACTCTTGGAGGAGCAGATGATCCTTCTGACGCTGCGCCCAGGCAGTTAAATATACGTTGCACATACACGTACATCGAGACAACACCCACTGCGGTATGTATGAAAACTGCATGCTCATCTGCGATGGAGTGGATCGCTGCTGCCATTTCTAGTGGAGGAGTAGTTCTCAGAATTGCCCGATAAGGAGATGCAAGGCAACGCCAGTCATTTGGAAGATGAGCAACCACACGCGGTAGTTCAGATTGAACGAGGCGGACGCCAAATTTTCTAGTGACAGGGCTCGATCTCTTGTACACACTGGAGTTGCCATAGGCAAAAGAGTTAACCTGAACAAGCTTTGGAGTGGCAATGCGCGCCCGCGCATAGCTCGACGTGGCATAATCAAGAGAGCGGGCGGGCGTTGTCACTCCAAGGTTTGTCCGGGTTAACTCTCTTGCTTATGGCAACTCCACCGTGTACAAAAGACCAACACTGCAATTTCAAGGCCTGTCTACAAAGGGAGGAGCCGAAAGCTGCTGAAAAGGCCGAAAAACATAACGCGAGTTGAGCAACTGTATTAGCATTATTTTAATAAAGTTTTCAACTCGCGCTATATCTTAAGAGACATTTGAAGCCTCAGAAGACGTCGACACCGGCATTGTTGGCCTATGTTTACGTTCTGACCCAACACCAACGACGGCGTCTTAGCGTCATGCGTATTGCAGGGGAGAGCTCTTGTTTGTATTGCATGTCAAGCCACCACGCTGCAGCAGAATGGAAACATCGTCTGGGCTGCACTTGCACAGGCGGGAAGTATTTGCATTACGTTTGGGACAACATTTCTTACAACATGAAGAAAATGGAGCACTCGCCTTGGCAAACATCTGCACTATACCAGAAAGTG
>NW_013574947.1:2614-2728 GCF_000499745.2 Eimeria mitis | reverse complement strand
CCCTAAACCCTAAACCCTAAACCCTAGACCCAGAGAAGGTCCTCACAGTTGAATCCCCAAATACACACACCAACACCTAAACCACAAACCCTAAACCCTAAACCGTAAACCCTA
>NW_013574947.1:0-1031 GCF_000499745.2 Eimeria mitis | reverse complement strand
GCTGCTGCTTCTGCTTCCGGTGTAGCAGCGGCTGCTGCTCAGCAGCAGCAGCACCAACCGCTGCTGCTGCAGCAGCAGCAGCAGCTGCTGCTGCTGGAGGCCCCTGTCGTGCAAGCAGGCGCCGGCGCTGCTGCTGCTGCTGCTGCTGCTGCTGCGGCTGCTGCTGCTACTGTTGCTGCTGCTGCTGCTGCTGTTGCTGCTGGTTGGTATTTGTGTTGCAGCAGCAGCAACAGCAGGCCTGTGTGGGGTCAAATGCTGCTGCTGCAGTCGTAAACCCTAAACCCTAAACCCTAAACCCTAAACCCTAAACCCTAAACCCTAGAGAAGGGTGACAGCTGCAGAGAAGATGAGAAAAGCAAAATGTAGTTTAACCCTAAACCCTTTTTTTTATTTTTTGTATAAAATAAGGGTTTAGGGTTTAGGAGGATGTGCTCGCTGCCGCCGACTACTAAACCCTAAACCCTAAACCCTAAACCCTAAACCACAAACCCTAAACCCTAAGCTTCTGGCTTCAATCGGTAGTACACATACTCGCAATTTGTATCAAATAAAGAATTCAATCGGAGAAGGGTTTTGTTTAGGGTTTAGGGTTTAGGGTTTAGGGTTTAGGGTTTAGGGTTTAGGGTTTAGTAGATTGGCTGGGGGGGGGCCTCCCGCCTCAGGGGGTTTTGTTGTGTATTTATATATCGTCTCTCTTTCTTTATTTTTATTTTATTTTATTGTTTTTTTATTTATTTTATCATATATATTTTAGGGTTTAGGGTTTAGGGTTTAGGGTTTAGCACACTAGTGTAAGAACGACGAGACGATCAGGACCGCAGGCTGCTGGCTAGGGTTTAGGGTTTAGGGTTTAGCGCCTACGGTCTAGGGTTTAGGGTCTAGGGTTTAGGGTTGAGGGTTTAGGGTTTAGGGTTTACTGCATGCGTCATGTTAGTGGTTCCAGGGTTTAGGGTTTAGGGTTTAGGGTTTGTTGGGGGATGCGCGGCGGCAGCTCAACCCACACAACACTTCCTAAACCCTAAACCCTAAAC
>NW_013574946.1:2356-2639 GCF_000499745.2 Eimeria mitis | reverse complement strand
CACAGACAGCAGCAGCAGCAGCAGCAGCAGCAGCAGCAGCAACAGCAGCAGCAGCAGCAGCAGCAGCAGCTGCTGCTGCGGCCTGCTTGCTGATGAATATTTTCCTGCTGTGTCGCTTATGGGGGGCGGCAGCTGCGCTGTTAACTTTGGGCCTTCCTTTTGCTTCCCTCCTCCCCCTCCTCCTCCTCTCCCTGCTGCTGCTGCTGCTGCTGCTGCTGCTGCTGCTGGTGCTGGTGGGTTTTCTGGTGTTTCTGCTTCTGCTGCTGCAGCTGCAGCAGCAGCT
>NW_013574946.1:0-1256 GCF_000499745.2 Eimeria mitis | reverse complement strand
TGCTGCTGCTGCTGCTGCTGCTGCTGCTGCTGCTGCTGCTGGTGCTGGTGCTGGTGCTGCTGGTGCTGGTGCTGCTTCTGCTCCTGCTGCTGCTAGTGCAGGCGCTGCTGGAGGACCGCCTACTACTGGAGTGGATGGTGGAGCGCCAGCAGCAGCAGCAGCAGCAGCAGCTGCTGCTGCTGCTGCTGGGGGGGCCAAAGGAGCCCCTCAGCCTGCAGCCCGCTGCGGCCGCTCTGGGCGGGGCTCCTCGCGGCGGANGCAGCAGCAGGAGGTGCAGCAGCAGCAGCTGGTGTATCGTATGAAACTGTGCAGGTAGGGCAGCTGCTGCTGCAGGTGCCGCAGGGGTCGCTGGCTGAGTGGGGGGATGAGGAGGGGCCCCCAGAAGAAGAGGCATCGATGGGGGCCCTAAAAGGAAAGAGATTAGCTGCAGCAGGTACTGCTGCTGCTGCTGCTGCTGCTGCTGCTGCTGCTGAGGAGGAGGATGTGTGTGGTCTTGCTGCTGCTCTGGTTGAGCCTGTGCCTCTGGCTGCTGCGCTGCAGCAGCGGGTGGGGGTGAAGCCCAGGCTGCTGCTGCAGGCACTAGGGTGTAGGTTTCGTGTTGTATGTAGACAGCTAGCCGGCAGCAACGCAGCTATTGTAGGCGTGAGCTGTATATACACCGCAGTAGTTAAGCTCAGACACTTACAAGCCAAAGCACAAGCAGCAGAAGAAGAAGCAGCAAAAGATGTTGCATGCGAATTCTGGCTGCAGCAGCACTCCAGTGCACTCTGTGGATTCTAACCTGCTGCTGCTGCTGCTGTTGCTGCTGCTGCTGCTGCTGCTGCTGCTGCAGCAGCAGCAGCGTTTAGTTGAGTCCGTGACAGAGAGACAATTTGAATAGTATCTGCTGCTCATCTCTCTGCTGCAGCAGCAGCAACTCCCCTGAGGACTGCAGCAGGCGAGCTGCAGCAGCAGCAGCAGCAGCAACGCCCCTGCAGCAGCAGCTGCAGCAGCAGCTGCAGCAGCAGCAGCAGCAGCAGCAACTCCCCTGAGGACCTCAGCAGCACTCGCCTGCCTCTAAAGCCTTATACGAGGCCGTCTCTTCTTTGCCTTCTACACTATAACGCTAGCAGCAAACACTAGTATGTAGTTGCTGCTGCTGCTGTAGCTGCTGCTGCAGCTGTTGCTGCTGCTGCTGTTGCTGCTGCTGCAGCTGTTGCTGCTGCTGCAGCAGCTGCAGTTGCAGCTGTACTTGTACCCATACACGCTGTAGCTCT
>NW_013574945.1:1131-2729 GCF_000499745.2 Eimeria mitis | reverse complement strand
TATTCTGAATACATAAACCCTAATAAACCCTAATAAACCCTAATAAACCCTAAACCCTAAATAAAATATAATATATATAATATACAATACATATATTTTATATAACAAAAGAGAGAAGATAGTTGAGGGTATAGAGAGATACATATGAAAGTACTAAACCCTAAACCCTAAACCCTAAACCCTAGGGGTTAGACATGAGTAAGAGATGCCTGTAAATCCTAAACCCTAAACCCTAAACCCTAAACCCTAAACCCTACACATAGGATGCTGAGGGGCATATGCAGCTATAAACCTAAACCCTAAACCCCAAACCCTAAACGCCAAACCCCAAACCCTAAACCCCAAACCCTAAACCCCAAACCCTAAACCCTAAACCCTAAACCCTAAACCCTAGACCCACCGTAATAGAAACGGAGTGCAGCAGCAGGGACGTCTGCATCGTTTGGTATTTGTTGGGGGAGAAGGAGGCCCATGGTGTTTTTCTGTATTAATATTTTTGAGGGTTTAGGGTTTAGGGTTTAGGGTTTAGGGTTTAGGGTTTGGGGGAGGAGAGAAAGAAGAAAACATTAAGAAGAGAGAAATAGAGAGAAATATAACATTTGTTTTTTGTTTGTTTTTTTTTTATTTTATTTGTTTGTTTATATTTATATATTTATATATTTATATAAACAAATAAACAAACAGAATAAGATAAACCCTAAACCCTTATTTTTTTTTTAGGGTTTAGGGTTTGTTGGGTGTATAAAGAAGAAGAAAACACAGAAACGAGGGTTTATTATATTTATAATTAATATAATTATTTGTTTTTATTTATTTTATTTATATACAACAAAATAAAAAACAAAAAAAAACAAAAAAAGACAAAGAAAACAACAAACCACCGCATAGAAGCGGGGGGTGGTGATGATGGGGGTTTAGGGTTTAGGGTTTAGGGTTTAGGGTTTAGGGTTTAGGGTTTAGGGTATTATTTTTTTTGGTTTTTTTTTCTCCTTTTCTTCTTTTTTATTTATATATATATTTTTATAAATATTTATTATTTTTTTTTCTTTTTTATTTTTTAATATAATATAAACAAAGATATGGGGGGCCCCCCAGGCATGCATGCAATCGAGAAAGTGAATGCTGCTGCTGCTGCTGCTGCTGCTGCTGCTGCTGCTGCTGCTGCTGCTGCTGCTGCTGCTGCTGCTGCTGCCGCTGTTTTTTATATTTTTTTTTAAATAAAAATAAATAAAATAAAATAATTTTATTTGTTAATAGAATGCACCCCAAATGTATTTATTTTTTTTTATATAAACTAAATACAAACTAATGTTTATATATTTTATTTTATTTTTTTGTTTGTTTATATATAAATGTGTATATGTTTTGTTTATATAAATGAATAAATACAAAAATATATATATATTTTTTATAAAAAATATAAATAAAATATAATTTTTTTTTTATTTTTCTTTCTCTGCTTAACCTGCTTATATTGTGAGGGAACAAATCAGTATATAATTAATTAATCAATTTATTTATTTATTTATTTATTTATTTATTTTTATTTTTTATTTTATTTATTTGTTTTATTTATTTTGTTTATTTTATTTTATTTA
>NW_013574945.1:221-1105 GCF_000499745.2 Eimeria mitis | reverse complement strand
CCCCCCAAATTTTTTTTTTTTTTTTTTTTTTTCTCTCTTTCTTCTTTATCTATTTATTAATTTATATTTAACTATTTATTTATTTATATTTATTTATTTATTTATTTATTTATTTATTTATTTATTTATTTATTTAATTTTATTTTTTTTATTTTTTTAAAAAAAACTAAGCGGGCATGGTCTAGTGGCTATGACGTCCGCCTAACACGCGGAAGATCCCGGGTTCGATCCCCGGTGCCCGTATTTATTTATTTTTATATAAATATATATTTTTATTTATTTATTTTACTTTTTATTATTTTTATTTATTTATTCTACTTATTTCATTTATTTATTTATTTATTTATTGTATTTTGTTTATTTATATTACTTAGCAGTTTCTCTTTGTTTTTTTTTTTTTTATTTTTGTTACTCATTTGTCTGATTTGTTTTATTTATTCATTTCCTCTGTTTATTTTATTTATTTATTTTATTTATTTAATTCTTTTATTCCGTTTGTTTTATTTATATTATTTTATATATATTTCTTTTTTCTTTTTTATTAATTTGTATTTGTTTTGTTGTTTTTATTTTTCTTTTTTTAATTGTATTGACGCTGTATTTTTGTTTTTTTGTTTTTCATCACGTTCTAGGGTTTAGGGTTTAGGGTTTAGGGGTTTGTTAGGGCCCCGGCGTCTCCCCTAAAATAAAAAAATTAAACAATTTATTTTATATTTGTTTGTTTATTCTTTTTTTCCTTCTTGTTGTTGTTTTTATTTTATTTAATTAGTTTGTTTTTGTTTACTTGTTTTTCTTTTATTTATTTATTTATTTTCCTTCTCCTTGTTCCTTTGTATGTAAAATATAAATTTATTTTTGTTTATTTCTTTTCTCTTCTTTTGTCT
>NW_013574945.1:0-121 GCF_000499745.2 Eimeria mitis | reverse complement strand
TGTATTGACGCTGTATTTTTGTTTTTTTGTTTTTCATCACGTTCTAGGGTGCTAGCTAGCAAAAAAAAAATTTAGGGGTTTGTTAGGGCCCCGGCGTCTCCCCTAAAATAAAAAAATTAAA
>NW_013574944.1:2649-2999 GCF_000499745.2 Eimeria mitis | reverse complement strand
AAAAATATTCTCAGAAAGCTCACAAAAAAACAAAAATTGTTAAAGTCAGTCGAGGGTTTATGAGGGTTTAGGGTTTATAAGGGTTTAGGGTTTAGGGTTTAGGAGGGTTTAGGGTTTATGGTGAGGGTTTAGGGTTTATGGTGGCCGTAAAAACGTACTCCCAAAAAGCTCACAAAAAAACAAAAATTGTTAAAGTCAGTCGAGGGTTTATGAGGGTTTATGAGGGTTTAGGGTTTAGGGTTTAGGGTTTAGGGTTTAGGGTTGTGGTGAGGGTTTAGGGTTTATGGTGACCGTAAAAAAATATTCTCAAAAAGCTCACAAAAAAACAAAAATTGTTAAAGTCAGTCGAT
>NW_013574944.1:2244-2460 GCF_000499745.2 Eimeria mitis | reverse complement strand
AAAAGTACTCCCAAAAAGCTCACAAAAAAACAAAAATCGTTAAAGTCAGTCGAGGGTTTATGAGGGTTTAGGGTTTATAAGGGTTTAGGGTTTAGGAGGGTTTAGGGTTTATGGTGAGGGTTTAGGGTTTATGGTGACCGTAAAAAAGTACTCCCAAAAAGCTCACAAAAAAACAAAAATCGTTAAAGTCAGTCGAGGGTTTATGAGGGTTTATTA
>NW_013574944.1:1931-2180 GCF_000499745.2 Eimeria mitis | reverse complement strand
TACTCGCAAAAAGCTCAAAAAAAAACAAAAATCGTTAAACTTAGTTTAGGGTTTATGAGGGTTTAGGGTTTAGGGTTTAGGGTTTAGGGTTTATGGTGAGGGTTTAGGGTTTATGGTGAGGGTTTAGGGTTTATGATGGGGGTTTAGGGTTTATGATGAGGGCTGAGGGTTTAGGGTTTATGAGTGTTTAGGGTTTAGGGTTTTTAGGGTTTATGAGGGTTTAGTTGTTTATGCCACCCAAACCCTCAA
>NW_013574944.1:1583-1831 GCF_000499745.2 Eimeria mitis | reverse complement strand
TCTCAGAAAGCTCACAAAAAAACAAAAATTGTTAAAGTCAGTCGAGGGTTTATGAGGGTTTATGAGGGTTAAGGGTTTATAAGGGTTTAGGGTTTAGGGTTTAGGGTTTAGGGTTTAGGAGGGTTTAGGGTTGTGGTGAGGGTTTAGGGTTTATGGTGACCGTAAAAAAGTGCTCCCAAAAAGCTCACAAAAAAACAAAAATTGTTAAAGTCAGTCGAGGGTTTATGAGGGTTTAGGGTTTAGGGTTT
>NW_013574944.1:1195-1483 GCF_000499745.2 Eimeria mitis | reverse complement strand
TTTAGGGTTTAGGAGGGTTTAGGGTTTATGGTGAGGGTTTAGGGTTTATGGTGACCGTAAAAAAGTACTCGCAAAAAGCTCAAAAAAAAACAAAAATCGTTAAACTTAGTTTAGGGTTTATGAGGGTTTAGGGTTGAGGGTTTAGGGTTTATGATGAGGGTTTAGGGTTTATGGTGAGGGTTTAGTGTTTATGATGGGGGTTTAGGGTTTATGATGATGGTTTAGGGTTTAGGGTTTATGAGTGTTTAGGGCTTAGGGTTTAGGGTTTATGAGGGTTTAGTTGTTTAT
>NW_013574944.1:890-1095 GCF_000499745.2 Eimeria mitis | reverse complement strand
AGAAAACTAATACAACTCAAAGAAAATAAAGCGCCCTTTCAGCTCACCAAAGAAGCAGAGGTATTTCTTTATTTTTATTTTTATTTTTTTTATTTTTTTTGTTTTTTTATTTTTTTTGTTTTTTGGGTTAATACAATTTAAGGAAAGTAAAGCGCCCTTTCAGCTCACCAAAGAAGCAGAGGTATTTATTTTTCTTTTTCTTTAA
>NW_013574944.1:401-790 GCF_000499745.2 Eimeria mitis | reverse complement strand
TCAGCTCACCAAAGAAGCAGAGGTATTTCTTTTTCTTTTTCTTTATTTTTATTTTTTTTGTTTTTTTATTATTTTTATTTTTTTTTTATTTTGTTTTTTTTGGGTTAATACAACTAAAGGAAAGTAAAGCGCCCTTTCAGCTCACCAAAGAAGCAGAGGTATTTCTTTTTCTTTTTCTTTATTTTTATTTTTTTTGTTTTTTTATTTTTTTTGTTTTTTTATTTTATTTTTTTGTTTTTTTTATTTTTTAAGTTAATACAATTAAAGGAAAGTAAAGCGCCCTTTCAGCTCACCAAAGAAGCAGAGGTATTTCTTTTTATTTATTTATTTTTATTTTTATTTTTTTTATTTTTTTTTTATTTTGTTTTTTTGTTTTTTTTTAATACAAT
>NW_013574944.1:0-180 GCF_000499745.2 Eimeria mitis | reverse complement strand
ATATTTATATTTATATTTATATTTATATTTATATTTATATTTATATTTATATTTATATTTATTTATATGTTTATATTCATTTATTTAGTTTTTTTGTTTTTGTTTTGTTTTGTTTTGTTTGTTTTGTTTGTCTCTGTTTGTTTATTTGTTTTTTTATAATAAAAACAATAAAAGTAAAAA
>NW_013574943.1:407-600 GCF_000499745.2 Eimeria mitis | reverse complement strand
AGCAGCAGCAGCAACAGCAGCAACAGCAGCAACAGCAGCAGCAGCAGCAGCAGCAGCAACATATTTGTTTAATATATATATATATAATAGCGTTGCCTGGGCCCCCCTATATAACCCCTTGATGGAATCCTAGCGAAGCGAGGGATCCGAAACCAAAACAAAAAACCAAAAACAAAAAAAACAGAAAAAAATA
>NW_013574943.1:0-307 GCF_000499745.2 Eimeria mitis | reverse complement strand
TAGCGAAGCGAGGGATCCGAAACCAAAACAAAAAACCAAAAACAAAAAAAACAGAAAAAAATAAAAAAAATAAATAAAAACTTTTTTTATTTTCAGGTAAACTAGAAGGGGCCGTGGAGGGCCAGGTGGTGACGCGCTTTCCCCCAGAGCCGTCCGGCTATCTGCATATCGGCCACGCAAAGGCGGCGCTGCTTAACTACTACTTTGCTCAGAAATATAAGGGGAAAATGATATTCAGGTTCTTTTATTTTTTTATTTTTTTGTTTTGTTTTGTTTTATTTTATTTTATTTTATTTTATTTTATTTT
>NW_013574942.1:2229-2730 GCF_000499745.2 Eimeria mitis | reverse complement strand
GCTGCTGCTGCTGCTGCTGCTGCTGTTGCTGCTGCTGTTGCTGTTGCTGCTGCTGCTGTTGCTGCTGCTGTCGCTGCTGCTGTTGCTGCTGCTGCTGTTGCTGCTGCTGTTGTTGCTGTTGCTGTCGTTGTTGTTATTGCTGTTGTTGCTGCTGCTGCTGCTGCTGTTGCTTCTGCTGCTGTTGCTGCTTTGCTGCTGCTACTCTTGCCCCTTCTGCTGCTGGCACTGCTGCTGCTGCTGCTGCTGCTGTTGCTGCTGCTGCTGCTGCTGCAAGAGGAAGACAGCGGGAGCTTTGTGTGTTTTAGGTTTACGGGAGTGGCACAAAGAAGTGCAGGCAGCAGAAGCAGCAGCAGCAGCAGCAGCAGCAGAAGCAGCAGCAGCAGAAGCAGCAGCAGCAGCAGCAGCAGCAAAAGCAGTAAAAGCAGAAGCAGCAGCAGCAGCAGCAGCAGCAGCAGCACAAACAAAACGATCGTCTGTGTCTCCTTCGGAGGGACTGCATGC
>NW_013574942.1:0-295 GCF_000499745.2 Eimeria mitis | reverse complement strand
CAAATATGGGGGCAGCAGCAGCAGCAGCAGCAGCAGCAGCAGCAGCAGCAGCAGCAGCCGTGGCAGCAGCAGCAGCAGCAGCAGAGGTCGCCCAGAGAGCGGCAGAAAAGCGACAGATAAAACCCTAAACCCTAAACCCTAAACCCTAAAAACAAAAGATAGGAGAGGGAATAAATACAGAAACAAACACAACACTAAACCCTAAATATATATATTTAGGGTTTAGTATGTATATATATATATATATATATATATATATATATATATATATATATATATATATATATATATATAT
>NW_013574941.1:0-1821 GCF_000499745.2 Eimeria mitis | reverse complement strand
CAGCAGCAGCAGCAGCAGCAGCAGCAGCAGCAGGAGGAGGAGGAGGAGATGGGCACCGTATAAACCGGAATGAAGGGGTAGAGGTGGCGCAGTGCTTGCTGCTGCCTGACGTGCTGCTGCCGCCTCGTGCTGCTAGCAGCTCCGATATATTTTATGTTGCTGCTGCTTCTCCTGCATGCGGTCTGCTGCTGCTTAACTTTATTGTCACCGAGCCAGAATATACGCATGCATTTAGTTCTTCTGTCTTTGTTGTGCGGCACCTCCCCGGCTGCTTCTGCTGCTGCAGCGCAACAGCAGCACCCATACCTGACGGCTTGCTGCAACTGCAGCAACAGCAGCAGCAGCAGCAGCAGCAGCAGCAGCAGCAGCAGCAGGGTAAACTATTACTATCATATGATTCTATGGGTTCAATAGATATAAGAGAAATATATACAAAAGATATAAACACAGTAGCAACAGCAGGCACAGATATGTTGCTGCTGTCTTGTCTCTCTCCTTCTTCTTCTCTATTAACCTTAATCGCCCTCATCCCCAACGCAGCAGAGTACCCTGGCTGCGACCTGCATGCAACGGTGGTGGAGCTTGCTCCGATGGGGGCCCCCCAGGGGGGCCCCCATGGGGGCCCCCATGGTACAGGGGGCCCCCATGGTCTTGGGGGCCCCCATTGGGGGGGGGGCCCCCATCACAGAAGCGGGAACGGGGGGCCCCTCGGTGCTGCTGCTGCTGAACCCTGGGGGCCCCCTGTTATTACCTGGGTTGGGGGGGAGGAGAGTGTGGGGTGGGGAGACGACGATCCCCAGGGGGCTGATGGGGAGGAGACAGAAGAGGAGACAGAAGAAATGCTGCTGCAGCAGCAGCGGGATAGCTGCCGACAATATAAACAATTGCTTTGTGTTGCTGCTGCTACTGGCTGTGTCTTTGTATATGAACTCTCTTTCTATCAGCAACCAGAGCAGCTGCGCAGCAGCAACAGCAGCACCAACCACCACCAGCACACCAAGCACAACCCCCAGCAGCAGCAGCAGCAGCAGCAGCAGCAGTTGCTGCAGTTCAGGCTGCGTCTGGTGTATAGACTCGACGGCAACCGGGGCCGCTCGCTGCTGCTGCCTGTCCCCCCCTCTATCGTCCTCAAAAAAAAAGTTTTTGCATGCAGCAGCGGCTACCATTTACTTAATTTATTTCAGCTGTACAGACAGCCCAACCCGGATATATTTGCGTTGCTGCCGGAGCAGCAGCAGCAGCAGCAGCAGCAGCAGCAGCAGCAGATAGGAGGAGGAGGGGGAGGAGAGGGAGCGACGCTTACGCCGCAGCAGCAAGCTGCTGCTGATGCGCAGCAGCATGCTGCTGCTGCTGCTGCTTATATTGATTATCTTAAAGCATCATTTACTTCTGCTGCTGCTGCTGCTGCTGCTGCTGGTCCTGCTGCTCATGAAGCAGCAGCAGCAGCAGCAGCAGCAGCAAACCAAAACATTACTATACACCACAATAAACAGCAAGAGCTGCAGCATCTGCTGCAGCCTTCTATACGGGGAGCAACAGCAGCAGCAGCAGCAGCAGCAGCAGCAGCAGCAGATGGGCAGCAGCAAGACGAAGCACTGCAGCGGCAGCTGCAGCAGATAACAGCTGACCTAAAAGCATGCAACCTAGACAATCAGCAGCTGCAACGCATGCAGCAGCAGCAGCAGCTGCAGCAGCAGCAACTGCAGCAGCAGCAGCAGCAGCGGGGATCGTCGATCCCCAACAGACCCCCATGGAATGACCGCTTCGCTATCAAGGGCTCAGAACACCAGCACTTGTTTGCTTAACCAGCAGCAGCAGCAG
>NW_013574940.1:980-2642 GCF_000499745.2 Eimeria mitis | reverse complement strand
TATATATATATATATATATATATATATATATATGTATGTATCTATACCCTGTGTATGTGCATGCACAGGAGCTACAGAGCCACAGCCGTGTGTGCGTCGACGATGAAGAGAGTTTGTTGCTGCTGAAGGCGACGGTGGAGCGAACGCGGCGTTTGTGTGGCGACATCACCGACCTGCTGCTTGCGGTGTATGTACACCGCGTGGCTGCGCTGTGGGGTCACCTCGGGGTGTATAGACAGCACCAGCAGCAGCAGCAGCAGCAGCAGCAGCAAGAGCAGCAGCAGATGCAGTGCGATGTATTCGCTGAAGGCAAAGTACGCAGCTCTCTTATATTTCAATTATCGAAGGTAGCACAGGTGCTGCTGAGAGCTATAAGACAGCAGCTGCAGCTGCTGCAGCAGCCGCAGCAGCTGCTGCAGCAGCCGCAGCAGCAGCAGCAGCAGCAGCAGCAGCAAGAGGAGATGAACCTTTTTGATGTTCTTGTTGGGGGGTCCTTCACAGGCCGCGTCACTGTTGCTGATACTCTTAGTGAGGCTATACGCTCTATAGTAAAAGCAAACAGCAGCAGCAGCAGCAGCAGCAGCAGCAGCAGCAGCAGCAGCAGCAGCAACAAGGACAGCAGCAACAACAGCAGCAATATGGACGAAGACAGCACCGCCAACAGCACTACCAACAGCACCACAAACTGCAACAGCAGCAGCAACAACAGCAGCAGCAACAGCAACAGCAGCAGCAGCAGCAGCAGCAGCAGCAGCAGCAGCAGCAGCGAGGAGGATACATACACCCCGTTGATACTTTGCTGCCGCTCTGCTGCTGGAGACGAAGAGATTTCTGCTGTTGCTGCAGGCCGCCTTTTTGCTGCTGCTGTCTTTGTTGCTCACGAGCTCCCTATTCTAAGTCATTTAGGTATTTTGTTTTTTTTTATTTTATTTTATTTTATTTTATTTTATTTTTTTTGTTTTTTTTGTTGTTTGTTTATTGTTTTTTTTTCCTTGGTTTTTCGTTTATTTATTTGCTATTTGTTTATTTCTTTTTTTTTGTTTATCTATTTATTTTAGTTGTTTATTTATTTATTTTTATTGTTTGTTTATTTATTTATTTACTTATTTATTTAAATTTTTTATTTATTTGTTTGTTTATATATTTTGTTTGTCTATTTATATATTTTATTTGTTTACCTTATCTGTTTATTTATGTCGTTGATTTATTTTATTTGTTTTTTATTTATTTTTTTATTTGTTTCTTCTTTGTCTGTCTCCTTTTCTCTGTATATCTTGTTTTGTTTGTTTATTTTATTTTATTTTATTTATTTATTTATTTATTTTTTCCCGTCTCTTTGTTTTGTTTTCTTTATTTATTTATTCTTCTTCTCTCCTCTCCCTTTTTTTTATTTTTTATTTTAACCCTAAACCGTAAACAAAAAAAACAAAAACCTAAATAAATAAACAAACAAATGCATAAACAAATAAACAAACAAACAAACAAACAAATAAATAAACAAATAAATAAATAAATAAATAAATTTTATTTGTTGCTGCAGGTGTACGAGCAAGACAGCAGCGTTTGCCTTTCATCGCGAGTACAGAGCGAAGCAGTTTTTTATCTGTAGCAGCAAAAGAGGGTCGATGGTTAGAGGTGCATGCAGACGGCCGTGGGGTTATA
>NW_013574940.1:0-920 GCF_000499745.2 Eimeria mitis | reverse complement strand
AAACTGCAGCAGCAGCAGCAGCAGCAAGTGCTGCTGCTGCTGCTGCTGCTGCTGCACATGCTGCTGCCAAAAGAGAAGGAAAAATAAATACAAAATCGAAACATAAAGGCATCGCTAGGTAATCTACGGATTAGGGTTTAGGGTTTAGGGTTTAGGGTTTTAGGGTTTAGGGTTTAGGGTTTAGGGTTTAGGGTTTGGAGACCCTGGTATTCTGCTGTTTTTGCTTGTCGAGGATGAGCTGTCGTTTTTCTTTTTTTTGTTTATTTATTTTTTTTTCTGTTTATACTTTTTCATTTATTTATTTATTTATTTATATCTTTTTATCTTCTTTCTTTTTATTTATATTTTTATTTATAGACCTAGTTCTTTTCTTTTATTATATATATCTGTTTATTTTTATTTTTATTTTTTATTTTATTTATGTAAACTGGAGGCCCCCCTAAAGTATACAAAAAGACGTCAGTGTATCCCTCTCGTCTTCTTTCTTTTTTTTCGTTTTTTTTTCTTTTTTTTTTTTTAATTTTTTCAATTTTTTTAAATTTGTTTTAATTTTTTTAACTTTTTTTAATTTTTTTAATTTTTTTAATTTTTTTTTAATTTTTTTAATTTTTTTTAATTTTTTTTTAATTTTTTCAATTTTATTTAATTTTTTAAATTTATTTAATTTTTTTATTTATATTTTATTAGGGCCCCTTCGCGGGTTAGTATGACAGGGGGGCCCCCCAAACTATACAACAAAAGCTCGCTGGACCCTCCTCATCTTCTTTCTTTTTCTTTAATTTCTTTTTCTTCTTGCGGAGCAAAAGCAGCAACATGCGCGCAGCTTTATGCTGCAGCAGAAAACACAAAACAAACAGATACACAAAAACCACCATTCAAGGCACCCAGGTATTTTATATATATATATATGTATATATATA
>NW_013574939.1:2147-2823 GCF_000499745.2 Eimeria mitis | reverse complement strand
CACCAATCCATGGGGTTTGACCCCGCCGCACTCAACGCTGGACGGCCAGAACCTCTTGGAACCGTGACATGTTCCAGCAATAGGCCTGCGCGGTCGGGGAAGGTTGTTAGGGCATACCTTGGCATAGGATAACTGCTTTCGTCTTGGTAGTTGTTAACGATGTATGGGCTAGGTGGCTGAAGCTTGCTCATCCAGGCGCTCAGGCTCCACAGATCAAATTGGAGTGTGTCTACCGTCTTCACAAATCGCGGATGGGAATCAGGTATAGTCGATATAATAATATGCTAAACAGCGTAGCTGTGTGTGATACCCTTGCAGACAAGTTGAGTCGGACCGCGTTCTAGCCAGTTCATGTGCATTGGGAAGGTGGTGTTTTTCGCTGCAGTTGATTCATGAGTGCGTCGAATATTTGCAAGCGATCCAGGCGAGCTGGATAAGTGGCTTCATTTTAGTTTTGCGTCACCGCAGGATTTGCATCACACCTTCTGGTGCTGCAGACGGGATGTACTGCGGTGTTGAGGCCACTATGCACTGCGTTGTTGGGGTCACTGTAGAAAGACGCGAGCTTGCGTCTACTCATTAGGCTTCATGTCCTTTGGAACGTCGCAGCTCATCGCATGGAATGCGAGCCTACCGCAGTAGGCCTAGTAGTTAAGAATTTGGCGCAATGCAAGAA
>NW_013574939.1:1137-2047 GCF_000499745.2 Eimeria mitis | reverse complement strand
GAAGATATGGCATGGCGATACGACTGTGGCTCACGGCATGATAGTACAGCTCAACACTACGTTCATTCGTGGCCACTGCGGTCATGTGTGCAGAAAGGCCTCCTTTGTAAAGCAACTAGGTTGTTAGTTGTTGGCGACCGATATGGCTTTTGGACTTTGACGGCAGAGCTGTCGATCCGCTAGCTTCCGTTGTCACCTCGGCGATCAGTTGCAGGAGCGACGCATGGCACAACCAGCCGGGAAAGCTTACCTGTGGGTGGCGAGGGTTTGTGCCATGTCTTGGCTTGTGTAGGTTTACGACCTCCGGGTGAGGAGGTGGTCATCATCGTTCCTTTGGGCACAGGACACGCAGCCTGGTACTATTTGCTGACATTGGCTTTGCACGGCTAGACGCAAATAAGCGGGCAACGTGCGTTAGGCTTGAAGAGTGAGTTTTACGTTGAAGCGCGTGCGTCTAGCTGCAGCTGTAGAATGATATGAGTTGGACATCTGCTAGCAGTTTGCGTTAGCGGAATGGTGTGTCGCTTGTCGAGGCAAAATGCCCTTCTCTGAGGACACCGGCTTACAGAAGCGTCACCGCTGTGAAGTCAAGTGTTTGGTTCGGGTTTCCCTCAGCAGCAGGCGCACGTAGCAGAACATGAAAGTGTGATACGTTCCAAAATCCGTAAAGATGTCTAACTTGTGTGTGCTTCGAAGGAAGCAGCCCTCCACCTTTCTGCCGACTTTGGGTCTCCGAACGTCACGCGAGTTTTGTGGGTTTTTTCCAGGGGATATGCGTGCACCTGCAGCCGGGTCTTCGGCACATTTGGAGGGGGGCAACGCGTGATTCAGGCCCTTAACAATTTGCGATGTGCGCACACCGACGTACGGTTTACGCAGAATCTTTGCGGATAAAGCGCGCCTTGTATGG
>NW_013574939.1:0-1037 GCF_000499745.2 Eimeria mitis | reverse complement strand
AAGTCCCCATCGTCAGCTATTTGGTAGAGTATTTGAGTCTGCTAGCACTGTGCAGACGCAGTTGACACTATCCTATGCTTTTTTGCTGCAGCGTATTGATTGTTGTTGCTTGTCGTTGCAGTTCACGGTGGTGTCACAAATGGTTTGTGTAGGCTCGCCAATGTATCATGCAAACACGCGTATGCCACAGACGTTATTTATCACGTTATATGCGCACCTAGTGTGTAAGGTTCCGAACGGTGGGGCAGACTCGAACGAAAAGGCCGAGTATCGTGACAATTAATACTAGCTCGTGGTGGTACCTCAGTGAAGCGCTGCGGCTCGCCTGTGCGTGCTGCATGTTATGACAGCTTGTTTGGAGGACCCCCCAGTACTTTATGCACGCCGGTCATTCAAGGTGGAGGTGCGGCTAACGGATGAGGTGGCGGCGTTTGGCGAAACTGGAACGTCAGCAAGTATGCCTAAGCTTTGGATGGCTTACCGTTTGGAGTGCTGGATGNCGGTGTTTGGCGAAACTGGAACGTCAGCAAGTATGCCTAAGCTTTGGATGGCTTGCCATTTGGAGTGCTGGATGGATGCGACACACAGTTTTCTCTCTATTCGGCGCATATGGCGCTTGTCGTGTATTGTGTCACTGGTTCGATGAGACTGCCTATGATGAAAAGGAAGTGTCTGCAATATTCAGCATATTGCAGCGGCGTCCGATTCATTAGCACATTAGCACAGCAGTGCATCTGGGCTTCCTTCAGAGCGCAACCCAGTCAGCTTTGGGGTACGAATACGTGGCTCGACGCTGAATAACATGTGCACATAAGAAGGTTGTTAGATCCCTTTGCGTTAGGCCGCACATTGGATGTTTAATTAATGAACACCGGGAGTGACTTAGAGGGTCATTGGAAGGCCGGAGAGACCTCACCAGTCCCGCATCAATGTGGACGGCCGTCGCAAGTCTACAGGAGCAAGTAGGGGAGCTTTTAGGAAGTGTTCTTATTGTTTACGCATTTAGGTCCAACGCACGGCTTGCGCAGTGTGCTGAA
>NW_013574938.1:17025-17416 GCF_000499745.2 Eimeria mitis | reverse complement strand
GCAGCGGCGCCACGGCCTGCAGCCTTCTCCCCACGCGCTGGCTCCGTGCAAGCTTCTCCCCGCAGCAGCAGCAGCAAACGGAGCAGCAGAACAAAGTGAGGTTGAGAACACTGCATGCATTGCATGCACTGCATGCGCTGCACCCTGCAGCAGCTAATGTAACAACGCGGACAGCCGGCAGCAGCAGCAGCAACAGCAGCAGCAGCAGCAACAGCAGCAGCAGCAGCAGCAGCAGCAGCAGTAACAGCAGCACCAACACCAACAGCAGCAACTGCAGCAGCAGCGACAACTACAGCGGCAACAGCAGCAGCAGCAAGAACAGAAGCAGCAACAGTAACAGCAGCAAGGACAGCAGCAGCAGCAACAACAATAGCAGCAACAGCAACAGCAG
>NW_013574938.1:15015-16697 GCF_000499745.2 Eimeria mitis | reverse complement strand
CGATCCAGGTCCCCAGACAGCAGCAACGCCCTAGCCAGCAGCAGCTGCAGCAGCAGCAGCAGCAGCAGCAGCAGCACAACCATCAGCAGCAGCAATAAATAACCAGAGGAAGCAGCAACAGCAGCAAAGCCAGCAGCAGCACCATGCTACTCCGCCCCCTCCCGCTGCAGCGGCCCCCCTGAGCTGCTCTGCTGCATGCATGCATGCATGCATGCAGAGGGATGCATGCATGCATGCATGCATGCATGCAGGGGGATGCAGACATGCATGCATGCATGCATGCAGGCAAGCAGGCAGGGGGATGCATGCATGCATGCAGGGGGGTGCATGCATGCATGCATGCATGCAGGGGGATGCATGCGTGCATGCATGCATGCATGCATGCATGCAGGGGGATGCATGCAGCCCCAGCAGCAGCTGACCTGCAAGTCATAGTGTGCAGGTATATGCTGCAGCAGCGTCAGCGAGATCTCTATAACCTGCTGCAGCAGCTGCCGCAGCAGCTGCTGCTCTGCTGCTGCTGCTACTGCAGCAATCGGCTCTGTCGCCCCCCAAAACCCTAAAACCTCGGTGGGGCTGCATGCATGCACATGCATGCACACAAACGCATGCAAAGACAAACTGTCTCCTTTTCTTTCTCTAGCTGTCTCCTTCTTTCTCTATCTGTCTCTGTCTCCCCCTCATCATCTGCTTCTCTTTCTTTCTGTCTCCTTCTGTCTCCTTTCTGTCTC
The DNA here is from genome assembly GCF_000499745.2 of Eimeria mitis. Classification (NCBI taxonomy): domain Eukaryota; phylum Apicomplexa; class Conoidasida; order Eucoccidiorida; family Eimeriidae; genus Eimeria; species Eimeria mitis. The sequence goes on along the minus strand of NW_013574938.1, from coordinate 15,966 downwards.
CTTCTGTCTCTTTCTGTCTCTATCTGTCTCTTTTTGTCTCCTTGCAGCAGCAGCAGCACCGTCCGAAGCACAAGCAGCAGCAGCACCAGCAGCAGCAGCAGCAGCAGCAGGAGCAGCAGCAGCAGCAGCAGCAACAGCAGCAGTTTACCTGGTTGTGCTGCATGCAGCAGCAAGACAAACTGCATGCAGCAGCCTGGAGCACACCATCACCCACAGCGGGGCCCGCAAAGCCCCATACAGCTCGAAGCCGCATGCATGCTGCAGCAGCACTCTCCATTCTGCTGCTGCAGCACGCACTGCAGCAGCAAGCTTGACGAGGCCGCTGCTGCTCTTGCTGCTGCTGCTGCTGCTGCTGCTGCTGCTGCTGTTGGTGCCGGTGCCGTTGCTCGTGCTGCTGCTAGTGGCGCCGCTGCCATTGCTGTTGCTGCTGCTGCTGTTCCTGCTGCTGCTGCTGCTGCTGCTCTCTGATGCTATGCTGCTGTAGGGGGCCCTGAGCTCCCACTGCAGCAGCGCGAGAAGCGCACTGGGTCGGTTTGCTGCTGCCTGCAGCAACGACAGCAGCAGCAGCAGCAGCAGCAGCAGCAGCAGCAAAGCAGAGAATGTGCTGCTGCCTCGGCCTCACAAGCTGTGCTGCAGTGCAGCGGGAATGGCTGCCCAGGCAGCAGCAGCAGGAGACACCCAAGGGAGAAACGCATGCAGCAACAGCAGAGAACAACAGCAGCAGCAACAGCAGCAGCAGCAGCAGCTGCTGCTGCTGCTGCTGCTGCTGCAGCAAGACTCACGTTCAGGTCTTCAGCCTGCTTCAGCTGCTGCGCTGCTCCGGCTGTGTTGCCCTGGAGGAGACGAGTAAAAGCGGTTGCTTCGAGAGCTGCTTGCTGCTGCTGCGGTGCAGCAGCAGCAGCAGCAGCTTCTGCTGCTGCTGCTGCTGCTGTGAACTCGCTCTCCGCCTCG
>NW_013574938.1:14684-14894 GCF_000499745.2 Eimeria mitis | reverse complement strand
CTGTCGCAGCAGAGACAGGGTCTCCTCCAGCACATCCCCCCCGCTGCTGCTGCTGCTGCTGCTGCTGCTGCTGCTGCTGTTGCTGCTGCTGCTGCTGCTGCTGCTGTTGTACACGCAGCTCCAGCAGCAGCAAATCGCGCGAGACACCTCTAAACAAAACACAAAGCCAGGGGGCTCCTGCAGCAGACAGCAGCCAGCAGCTGCATGCAA
>NW_013574938.1:14241-14584 GCF_000499745.2 Eimeria mitis | reverse complement strand
AGGTCTTCAGCCTGCTTCAGCTGCTGCGCTGCTCCGGCTGTGTTGCCCTGGAGGAGACGAGTAAAAGCGGCTGCTTCGAGAGCTGCTTGCTGCTGCTGCGGTGCAGCAGCAGCAGCAGCAGCAGCTGCTGCTGCTGCTGCTGCTGTGAACTCGCTCTCCGCCTCCACCAGCCGCCCACACAGCAGCAGCTGCCACGCTATCTCTCGGGTGTATTCATGCAGCAGCAGCGCAGCAGCAGTCTCCTTCGCTGCCTGCAGCTGCTGGCGCCCCTGTCGCAGCAGAGACAGGGTCTCCTCCAGCACATCCCCCCCGCTGCTGCTGCTGCTGCTGCTGCTGCTGTTGC
>NW_013574938.1:13660-14087 GCF_000499745.2 Eimeria mitis | reverse complement strand
CAGCAGCAACAGCAGCAGCACCAACAGCAGCAGCAGTAGCAGCAGTTGCAGGAGGAGTGCTAGCAGCTGCAGTGAGAGTGCCATAGCACCAGCAACTGCGTAACAAACAGCAGCAGCAGCAGCGGCAGCAGCAGCAGCAGCAGCAGCAGCAGCAGACTGTGGGGTGTGCATGCACTCCCGACTCTCCAGGCCGCAAAAGAGAACAGGTAAGCAGCAGCAGAAGCAGCAGCAGCAGCAGCAGCAGCAGGAGCAGCAGAAGGGAGACGGGAGACAGACTTCTGTTTTAATAGAAGCAGCTAGCGACCGAAGGGCTTCGTTGGGGTTGCAGTGAGCTGCTGCTGCATGCGTGTTGCTGCAGAGCTGCAGCAGCAGCAGCAGCAGCGCAGCAGGTTGCTGCAGCTCGCCCCCGCCGCTGGAGGTGTGGGGC
>NW_013574938.1:12857-13560 GCF_000499745.2 Eimeria mitis | reverse complement strand
CAGCAGCAACAGCAGCAGCACCAACAGCAGCAGCAGTAGCAGCAGTTGCAGGAGGAGTGCTAGCAGCTGCCGTGGGACTACCATAGCACCAGCAGCTGCGTTACAAACAGCAGCAGCAGCAGCGGCAGCAGCAGCTGCTGCAGCAGCAGCAGCAGCAGCAGCAGACAGTGGGGTGTGCATGCAGCCCCGACTCTCCAGGCCGCAAAAGAGAAAAGGTAAGCAGCAGCAGAAGCAGCAGCAGCAGGAGCAGCAGAAGGGAGACGGGAGACAGACTTCTGTTTTAATAGAAGCAGCTAGCGACCGAAGGGCTTCGTTGGGGTTGCAGTGAGCTGCTGCTGCATGCGTGTTGCTGCAGAGCTGCAGCAGCAGCAGCAGCAGTGCAGCAGGTTGCTGCAGCTCGCCCCCGCCGCTGGAGGTGTGGGGAGCAGCAGCAGCAGCACAAGTTGCTGCTGCTGCTGCTGCTTCGTCCCAGCGAGACACAGACAGCAGCAGCAGAGCTCGATGAAAGGCAGCAGCAGCAAACCACGGCTCCCGAGACTGCAGCAGACTCAGCAGCCCCAAAGCCTACAGCAGCAGCAGCAGCAGCAGCAGCAGCAGCAGCAGCAGAGTGAAGAAGTTAAGTGTATACAAAAGACAGAAATGTGCAGCAGATATATCTTCAGCAGCAGCAGCAAACAAAGACAGAACAAAAAAAGGAGGTGCG
>NW_013574938.1:12193-12315 GCF_000499745.2 Eimeria mitis | reverse complement strand
GCTTCGACTGCCTGCAGCAGCAACGCATGCATGCAGCAGCAGCAAACGACGTATAAAACAACTCTACACAAATGCATGCACAGCAGCAGCAGCAGCAGCAGCAGCAAAACCAGCAGCAGCAG
>NW_013574938.1:8757-9487 GCF_000499745.2 Eimeria mitis | reverse complement strand
ACGCTTGTTGCAGCTATTGTTATAGTTTTTTCTCCTGCTGCTGCTGCTGCTGCTGCTGTTGCTGCTGCTGATGCTGCGTGGGGCTCTGCTTCATTTCTATCGGCAGCAGCAAACTGTCTCCTTTCCCTTTTATCTTTCAGAGCTGCAAGGAGACAAAGAGCGGAGACGAAGTGTCTCCTCAGCTGTCTCCTCAGGTGTCTCTTCAGGTGTCTCCTCAGGTGTCTCCGCAGCTGTCTCCTCAGCTGTCTCCGCAAGTGTCTCCTCAGGTGTCTCCTCAGCTGTCTCCTCAGGTGTCTCCTCAGGTGTCTCCTCAGCTGTCTCCGCAGCTGTCTCCTCAGGTGTCTCTTCAGGTGTCTCCTCAGGTGTCTCCGTTTGAGGGCAGAGGAGACAGATGAACCAGCAGCGAGGGGACAGGGCTTCTAAGAGACGGCTCGGAATAAAACCCTGCTGCTGCTGCTGCTGCTGCTGCTATTGCTGCTGCTGCTGCTGCTGCAGTTGCTGCTGCTGTTGCTGTTGCTGGTGTCGCTGCAGTTGCTGCTGCTGCAGCTGCTTTTGCTGCCACTGCCACCGTTGCTGGTGTTGCTGCTCCTGCTGCTGTTGTTGTTTTTGCTGCGGCGGCGGCTGCTGTTGCTGTTGCTACTGCTGCTGCTGCTGCTGCTGCTGCTGCAGTTGCGAGGCAGCAGTTGCTGCTCTGGTGAAGCACACAGCGGGGGTTTGTTCTGTGTATTAG
>NW_013574938.1:8419-8657 GCF_000499745.2 Eimeria mitis | reverse complement strand
ACCAGCAGCGAGGGGACAGGGCTTCTAAGAGACGGCTCGGAATAAAACCCTGCTGCTGCTGCTGCTGCTGTTGCTGTTGCTGCTGCGGCTGCTGTTGCTGCTGCTGCTGCTGCTGCTGTTGCTGGTGTTGCTGCAGCTGCTGTTGCTGCAGCTGCGTTTGCTGCCACTGCCACCGTTGCTGGTGTTGCTGCTCCTGCTGCTGTTGTTGTTTTTGCTGTTGCTACTGCTGCTGCTGCTG
>NW_013574938.1:8223-8319 GCF_000499745.2 Eimeria mitis | reverse complement strand
CTCATTTGTCTTTGTTATTAATTTAATTTAAATAAAAAATATTAATTTATTTATATTAATATAAAAAAAACAAAAATAAGCTGAGGAGGCGCAGCC
>NW_013574938.1:7852-8013 GCF_000499745.2 Eimeria mitis | reverse complement strand
TGAGCAGCAGCAGCAGCTGCTGCTGCTGCTGCAGCAGCAAAAGCAGCAGCAGCAGCAACGACAGCAGCAAGAGAGTGTACAAAAAGAATGAATGGTGTTTCTTTTTGTTTATTTCAATCCGTTGCTGCGCAGGAATGCAGTATCTCCTTGTTTGCTGCTGT
>NW_013574938.1:6717-7752 GCF_000499745.2 Eimeria mitis | reverse complement strand
TGAGCAGCAGCAGCAGCTGCTGCTGCTGCTGCAGCAGCAAAAGCAGCAGCAGCAGCAACGACAGCAGCAATAGAGTGTACAAAAAGAATGAATGGTGTTTGTTTTTGTTTATTTCAATCCGTTGCTGCGCACGAATGCAGTATCTCCTTGTTTGCTGCTGTTGCTGCTGCTGCTGCTGCTGCTGCTGCTGCTGCTGCTGCTGAGGAGACAGCAGCAGGCAGCAGCAGCCCCGTGTCTCTGTCCCTCTAGGATCCCTATTTGTGTTTAATAATAAATAAATAAAACAAATAAAATAACATTAATTATAATAGGAGACATACTGCTGCATGAATGCTGCTGCTGTGCTGCAGCAGAAGCAGCAGATTACCTAAGGAGACACCAGCAGCAGCAGCAGCAGCAGCAGCAGCAGCAGCAGCAGGAGACACAGAGAACAGCAGCGCACTACTGCTGCCCTGAAAAGCAGCAGCCCCAAGAGGAGATATTTTTCTTTGTATTGTTTTATTGTTTTTTTATTATTTTGTTTTGTTTAGGGTTTATATTTTTATATAAATAAAAAGAAAAAAAAAACAAACACAACAACCATCTGCTGCCTCATCGGGGGCAGCAGCTGTCTCCTTTTGCGTTGTCTCCTGTCTGGCGTTTTATTTTATTTTATTTTATTTTATTTGTTTTGGTTTTGTCTTTATTTTGTTTTATTTGTTTTGTTTTGTTTCTTTGTGTTTTACTTTATTTTTTTTTATTTTATTATTTTGTTTTGTTTTGTTTTATCTTACTACAACGCTAAAGACAGCAGCAACAGCTGCAGCAACTGCTGCAGCAACAGCAGCAACAGCAGCAGCAGCAGCAGCAGCAGCAACAGCAACGGGGCTTCTCCCCCTTGTCTGTCACGATGCTGCGGATCCGCTCCCCGCTGCTTCGCTGCTGCTGCTGCTTGCTTTTAGCAGCAGCAGCAGCAGCAGCAGCAGCAGTTGCTGCTGCTGCTGCAGCAGAGGAGACACGGGGGCAGCAGCATAAACCCCCCCCTGGGGATCGTCC
>NW_013574938.1:6345-6617 GCF_000499745.2 Eimeria mitis | reverse complement strand
AGCAGCAGCAGCAGCAGCAGCAGTTGCTGCTGCTGCTGCAGCAGAGGAGACACGGGGGCAGCAGCATAAAGCCCCTCCTGGGGATCGTCTCCCGGGACGTCTCCCGCTCCCCTCGACCCCACAACTCCAGCTGCAGCAGCAGCAGCAGCAGCAGCAGGATGTTGCTGCTGCTGTTGCTGCTGCTGCAGCCCTTCCCGCGCAGCCAACTGACACGAGAGAAGACGTAGAGTTGCAGGAAGCAGCAGCAGCAGAAGCAGCAGCAGCAGCAGCAT
>NW_013574938.1:5684-6245 GCF_000499745.2 Eimeria mitis | reverse complement strand
GCTGCAGCCCTTCCCGCGCAGCCAACTGACACGAGAGAAGACGTAGAGTTGCAGGAAGCAGCAGCAGCAGCAGAAGCAGCAGCAGCAGCAGCAGCTGCTGCTGCTGCTGCTCCGTTCCGAGACAAACCTGATGAAGCCGACCAAGTACCCTCTCCTTCCTCTGCTGCTGCTGCTGCTGCTCCTGCTGCTGCTGCTGCTGCTGCTGCTGCTGCTGCTGCTGAGTCTATGCCTGTGACGAAGGTAGTTTCTTTTGCCGAAGGCCTCCCCGGTGTAGTGACAGCTGGAGAGGCGGTGCATGCAGTGTTGCATGTGCGGGGGAGCGACGGGGCTGTGCTTTCTTCTTTTGAGGGTTTAATATATTTTACTTTTATAAAAATAAAACAAAATAAAAAATATAAATATAATACAGAACATATACAAGAGGCAGACAGAACTACTATCACAGGAACCACCGTCGTCAGGGCACACAACGGTAAGCAACCTATGCATGCATGCATGCATGCGTGCATGCATGCATGCATGCATGCATGCATGCATGCAGGTGTATAATGATATGAAATG
>NW_013574938.1:5331-5584 GCF_000499745.2 Eimeria mitis | reverse complement strand
CTACTATCACAGGAACCACCGTCGTCAGGGCACACAACGGTAAGCAACCTATGCATGCATGCATGCATGCATGCGTGCATGCATGCATGCATGCAGGTGTATAATGATATGAAATACATATATGCATGCATGCATGCATGTATACACTGATAGGAATTGCATGCATGCATGCATGCATGCATGCATGCATACATGCATGCATGCGCTGATAGGGCATGTAAGCATAGGTACACACACAGTTCTATGCATGCAA
>NW_013574938.1:5060-5231 GCF_000499745.2 Eimeria mitis | reverse complement strand
GTACCCTCTCCTTCCTCTGCTGCTGCTGCTGCTGCTCCTGCTGCTGCTGCTGCTGCTGCTGCTGCTGCTGAGTCTACGCCTGTGACGAAGGTTGTTTCTTTTGCCGAAGGCCTCCCCGGTGTAGTGACAGCTGGAGAGGCGGTGCATGCAGTGCTGCATGTGCGGGGGAGA
>NW_013574938.1:4883-4960 GCF_000499745.2 Eimeria mitis | reverse complement strand
GAGAAAGACAGAGAAAAACAGAGAGACAGAAAGACAAAGACACAAAGACACAAACAAAGACAAAGACAAAAAGAGAG
>NW_013574938.1:4497-4783 GCF_000499745.2 Eimeria mitis | reverse complement strand
TTGCATGCATGCATGCATGCATGCATGTATACACTGATAGGAATTGCATGCATGCATGCATGCATGCATGCATGCATGCGCTGATAGGGCGTGTAAGCATAGGTACACACACAGTTCTATGCATGCATGCACACTAGCAGATGCATGCATGCATGCATGCATGCATAGATAAGGAGTAGGATGCATGCAAGCCTAGATAGATAGATAGATAGATAGATAAGAGTATGCATGCATGCATGCATGCATGCATAGATAAAGAAGAACATGCATGCAAGCAAAGATAGAT
>NW_013574938.1:2339-4386 GCF_000499745.2 Eimeria mitis | reverse complement strand
AGAAACAGAAAAAAAAATACAGACAGAAAGACAAAGACACGGAGACAGAAACAAAGACAGAGACAAAAGACAGTCAGCGAGACAGAGACAAAAAAACAGAGAAAGTACATAGACACAAAGGTAGAATAAAAGAGAAAGAAACGCAAAAAGAAAAAAGAAAATACACAAAGACAAAGCGACAGACAAACAAAAAGACAAATATAAATAGAGAAAGAAAAAAGACAGAAGTTAAATAAAAACAAAACACAAAGACAAGCAGCAGAGCATTCGATGAAGAAACAGAAAACTCCAGCAGCAGCAGCAAAACAACTAACACAAAACTATAGCTGCTGCTACTGCTGCTGCTGCTACTACTGCTGCTAGTGCTGCTGCTGCCAGTGCTGCTGCTGCTGCTGCTGCTACTGCTGCTACTGCTGCTGCTGCTGCTGCTGTCAGTTAGCTGCCTATCTTCCTCCTCTTTTCAATCGCACGAAAAAGCAAGAAGAGTTGCTGTTGCATCCATCACCATCATCAGCAGCAGCAGCAGCAGCAGCAGCTGCTGCTGCTGCTGCTGATGCTAGCAGCAAGAGCAGGCTAGGAGAAAGCAAGAGAGAAGAAGTGTGTGTTGCTGCTGCAGGTGTTGCTGCTGTTGATGATCTGAGGTTTCTAAGAACGGGGCTGTACGGGGTGCAGGCTGCATGCAGCGGCTGTGTGTCGTCAGCAGTGCAGCAGGTGGCGGTGGAGTGTGGGGCTTTTGCTGCGCTGCTGCTGCAGCAGCAACCCAATAAAAACAACAATATAGCGGGAAAATATATTGTGCCAGCCCCAATACTGCATGCAGTCGATGCTTATAATAATGTTATACAACAATTCAGGGGGGATGTCACTGTACAGCTCATTGGGGGCCCAACAAATACACAAACAAATATATGTAAGAATAAACTAAAATAAAAATAATAATAAAAAAATAATAATAAATAATTAATAATATTAAAATAATTTATTAAAATAAAAAAAAACAACAACAAATAATAATAACATAAACAGCTTGGAGCTGCATATACACCGCAATCATATTTTAGCTGCCTATACACCCCAATTATGTTAGAGCTGCCTGTACACCCCAATAAGCAGAATAAAAAAAAACGAAATAAATAAAACTGTTGGTAGAATACAAACCCAAATAAACAAAACAAAACAAAACAAAACAAACCAAACGAAACAAAATATAAAACAAAAAAAATAAAATAAAATAAAACAAGCTGTTGTTTTTGTTTCTGTTTTTTTTTTTTGTGTTGCAAGGGCAAGGAGAAAGCCCCCGGGTTATGGGTGTTCTGCAGCAGCGGTTTAAGGAGGGGACTGTCTCCTTTTCTGGTTTATCGATAGCAGCAGCAGGAGACAGCTACCGTTTGCTGTTTTCTCTGCTGTCTCCTGCTGCTGGTCGTTCTATTGAGGTACTAACTGAGCCCTTCTCGGTGCATGCAGCAGCTCCTGCTGCGCTGCAGTTTCTGCTGCAGCCCCCCCCAGATGTAGCAGCAGGCAAGAAGTTTCAGGTGTCTGTACAGCTGGTGGATGCGCACCGCAACCCGGTGCTGCAGCAGCACACACTACACATCAGCAGCATAAAGGAGACAAAGGAGACAGAAGAAGAGACAGATAAAAATATAAATAATATTGTACAAATGCTAGAAACTGCTACAAATACAGCAGAGACACAAACAGACTCAGGCGTCGCTGTCTTCGCTGACCTCTCCTTACCCCCCTCAAAGGATCCCCTCTACCTCAAGGTGCTCTTGCTGCTGCTGCTGCTGCTGTTGCTGCTGCTGCTGCTGCTGTTGCTGCTGCTGCTGCTGCTCATGCTGCAGTAGCTGCTCTTCCAGTAGCTGCTTTTGCTGCTGTTGCTGCTCTTGCTGCAGTTGCTGCTGCTGCTGCTGTTGTTGCTGCTGCTGCTCATGCTGCAGTAGCTGCTGTTCCATTAGCTGTTCTTGCTGCAGTTTCTGCTGCTGCTGTTGTTGCTGCTGCTGCTGTAGTATCTGCTCTTTCTGCAGTAGCTGCTGCTGCTGCTGCT
>NW_013574938.1:740-2001 GCF_000499745.2 Eimeria mitis | reverse complement strand
TTAACAAAGATGAACTCGGGGTCTCCCGCTCGCTGCGTATAAAAGTAAGATAAATAAAAAGAAAAAAAAAAGAAAGAAAAAGAGAGATATATGCATGCATACATGCATGCATGCATGTTTGTTTGTTTGTCTCTTTTTTATTTGTTTGTTCATTTAATTTTGTTTTTTTTTCTTTCTTTGTTTGCTTTCTTGCTTTGTTTTCTATGTTTTTTTTATTATTTGTTTATTATTATTTGTTTGTTTGTTTTCTTCTTTCTTTTGGTTGTTTTCTTACTTGTTCGTTTGTTTGTATAACAATATATTATTTTATTTATTTATCTATCAACTATTTATTTATTTATTTATCTGGTGTTTCTGCTGCTGCTGCAACTGCTGCTGCTGCTGCTGTTGCTGCTGCTGCCGCTATTGCTGCTGCTATTGCTGCTGCTTCTGCTGTTGCTGCTGTTGCTACTGCTGCTGCTGCTGCTGCTGCTGCTGCTGTTGCTGCTGCTGCTGCTGCTGCTGCTGCTGCTTAGGCAGTGGACGATTCGTTTGTGCGTTACAGCCGGGGTGTCTCTGACCTATCATCAGGTTTGTTGCTGCAGCAGTACCGCATGCATTTGCATGCATCATCAAGTGACCCTCTTTGGGGCTTTTCTGCTGTTGAGTGGCTTAATTATAATTTTATTGAAATAAAAATTATAGAAAACGATAAACTTTCTCTCCGCTTTCATCACCTTCAACAGCAGCCAACTCTACTCACACGCGGAGATGCGGTACGCAACCACCACCCTCCACTGTATATGCATGCATGCATGCATGCATGCATGCATGCTTGCATGCAGGTTCCTTTACATATGCGTGTGTGTACATGCATGCATGCATGCATGTGCTTTCGTTTATGCATGCGTGTGTATACATGCATGCATGCGTGCATGCATGCATCTGCTTTCGTGTGTGCATGCGTGTGTATACATGCATGCATGCATGCATGTGCTTTCGTTTATGCATGCGTGTGTATACATGCATGCATGCATGCATATAAGCTGCTTCTGTATGCATGCATGCATGCATATAAACTGCTTCTGTATGCATGCATGCATGCATGCATGCAAGCAAAGGAGCACGTGTGCAAGGGCCAATGCATACATGTTAAGAAGCATGCGCCCCCGCATGCATGCATGCATGCATGCATGCATGCATGCATGCACATGATTGTGTTTTTTCGCAGATAACATACGGGGTATCTCTGCATTTCAGCCCCACGGACGGCCCCGTGCAG
>NW_013574938.1:0-541 GCF_000499745.2 Eimeria mitis | reverse complement strand
ATATATATATATATATATATATATATATATATATATATACATATATATATGTATATGTCTGCTGCTGGGTTGTATACATATATTATATATGTACGTATATATATGTGTACATATATACATAACCATAGTATATATATACATAATATATATATATATAGATATATATATATATAGCAGCAGCAGTGTGTGTATGTGTGTGCTGCAGGTTGCAGCTGAGGGGGGCCCCCCGGGCCCCTCAGCAAGCAAACTGGCGGTGACGCATTCGCTGCAGGGGAAGCTGGGGGCCCTCGAGATTAAACAAAAAGAAGAAGTTTTCTTTTGGGTTGCAGAGGAGGGGAGAGGAGAGGTAACAGCTGCGCTGCATGCAACACGTGCTCACTAGTAATATATTTTTTAGGGTTTAGGGTTTAGGGTTTAGGGTTTAGAGGCTTTAGAGGCTTTAGAGGGTTTAGGGTTCATAGTTGAGGAGCTCGGATCACACGGGCCAGGAGCGTGCTTACTCACGGACACACAGAAATATATATATATATATATATATATA
>NW_013574937.1:1343-1516 GCF_000499745.2 Eimeria mitis | reverse complement strand
TGCAGCATAAGCGGCTTCAGTGATTTGAGCTCGTGTTGCTGCTACCTGCTGCTCAGGTCCTGCTGCTGCTCTCTATCTGCTGCAGCAGCAGCAATCCGTTGCTGCTCTATCGCAGCTAAATTCGATAGAAACTGCCACAAAGCTTCATGGGGCCGCCGTGGAGAAACACGCTT
>NW_013574937.1:849-1087 GCF_000499745.2 Eimeria mitis | reverse complement strand
GCTGCAGCATAAGCGGCTTCAGTGATTTGAGCTCGTGTTGCTGCTACCTGCTGCTCAGGTCCTGCTGCTGTGGGGTTGCAGCAAGGAGACGGTGTCTGTCGTTGAGGGGGAGACGATCCCACCACTGCCACAAAACAGCAAAAACCTCCAAAATAAAGAAAAGCTGCAGATACACCCGAACTGCAGCACGAGTGCCTTCGGCTGTCTCCGCAGGTAGCATAGGCTTGCTGCACTCCAC
>NW_013574937.1:0-591 GCF_000499745.2 Eimeria mitis | reverse complement strand
GCTGCTGCTGCTGCTGCTGCTGCTGCTGCTGTTGCTGCTGCTGCTGCTGCGGTTGCTGCTGCTGCTGCTGACGCTGGTCCTGTTGAGCTCGGCTCGGCTGCTCCTGCTGCAACCCTTGCTGCACTACCGGCCGGTGCTCCTGCTGCTGCTGCTGCTGCTGCTGCTGCTGCTGCTGGTGCTGGTCACGAGCAGTCTCTTGCATGTGTTGCTGCTGCGGGTGTTGTGTGAATGTTTCTATTTCCTGCTGCAGCTCCTCCTGCCGCTGCTGCAGCTGCACAATAAACAGCTGCTGCAGCTGTGCAACAACCGGCATGCGTCCTCTTCTTATGCTGCTGCTGAATCTTCTATACATGCTTGATACATAAGCTAGACTAGCTGCTACTTGTTCCAGCTCACGCGATACATCTGCTGCTGTTCTTGCTGCTGGTGCTGCTGCTGCTGCTGCTGCTGTTCCGGCCGCTTCCCCTCCTCCAGTTGTAGTGCCGTCTTGCTGCTGCTGCTGCTGCTGTTCTTGTTGCTGTTGCTGCTGCTGCTGCTGCTGGTTCTCTGCTGCTGCTGCTGCAGCAACAGAAACTGCCTGCTGCAGCTCCT
>NW_013574936.1:2178-2733 GCF_000499745.2 Eimeria mitis | reverse complement strand
TTTTTTTTTTTTTTTTTTTTTTTTTTTTTTTTTTTTTTTTTTTTTGGGTTTCGGTGTCTTTGGGATAGTCTTGCTTGTCTTGGGTTTCTCCTTTTTTTCTCTTTTTGTTTTTTTTTGTTTTTCTTTCTTTGGGGTTTTTGTTCTGTTTTTGTTGCTGTTTTTGTTGTTTTGTTGATTTGTCTATTCTATTTGTTTATATATATATATATATATATCTCTCTGTCTCTATATTTTTTTCTCTCTTTCTCTCTTTATTTCTGTCTCTTGTTATTTCTGTCTCTCTCTCTCTCTCTTTTGTCTGTATCTCTTTCTGTCTCTGTATTTAAATATAAAAACAACTATAAAAAAAATAAACATAAACACAAATCCAACAACAAATAAAAAAAAACAAAAAAGAACACAAAGATAAACACAACCACAAACAAAGACACAATTACAACCCAAAAAGAAATAAAAATATAAAAAAATAAAAATAAAAAAATAAAAAACAACAGCAACGTTTTTGAACAAAAACTAAGGGGCCCTTCTCGTTGCTGAAGAACTACCTATGCATTC
>NW_013574936.1:1555-1915 GCF_000499745.2 Eimeria mitis | reverse complement strand
TTTTGTTTTTTTTTGTTTTTGTTTTTTTTTGTTTTGTTTTTTTTTTGTTTTTTTTGATATTTTTGGCGTTGTGAGATGCCCCCAGGAACAATGTTAGTTTTTATTTTACTGTCTCCTTTTCTTTTTCTTTTTCTTTTTCTTTTTATTTTTCTTTCTTTTTATTATTATTCTTTCTCCTTTTCTTTTTCTTTTTCTTTTTATTATTATTCTTATTATTGTTGTTGTCGTTGCTGTTGTTTTTGTTGTTTTTGTTTTTGTTGTTTTTGTTTTTGTTGTTTTTGTTTTGTTTTTTTATTTTGGCGTTGTGAGGTGCCCTCAGGAACATTGTTAGTATTGTACTGTCTCCTTTTTCTTTTTTTT
>NW_013574935.1:1650-2192 GCF_000499745.2 Eimeria mitis | reverse complement strand
TTATGCTGACTCTCTCGTGAGCTAGAGAGCAGCAGCAAGAAGCCTGCAGCAGCAGCAGCAGCAGCAGCAGCAGGAGGGAGCAGCAGCAGCAGCAGCAGCAGGAAGTGGAGTAGCAGCAGCTGCAGCAGAAGCAGCAGAAGCAGCAGCAGCAGCAACATAAGCAACAGAAGAACGACCAAGAGCAGCAGCACTAGCTGCAGCAGCACCAGCTGCTGCAGCAGCAGCAGCAGCAGCAGCAGCAGCATCAGGGCTCAGTAGCAGAAGACACCAGCTGCTTCCTTCACAGCAGCAGCTGTATCATCAGCAGCAACAGCAGCAGCAGCAGCAGCAGCAGCAGCCTCAGCAGCAGCAGCAGCTGCAGCAGCAGCTGCAGCAGCAGCAGGAACCTCAGCAGCAGCAGCAGCAGCAGCAGGAACCGCCGCCGCCGCCGCCGCAGCAGCAGCAGCAGCCTCAACAGCAGCAGCAGCAACAACACAATTACTATTAATTATATAAATTAAATTAATTTAATTTATTTTATTTAATTTATTTATTTTATTTTA
>NW_013574934.1:3127-3275 GCF_000499745.2 Eimeria mitis | reverse complement strand
TATGTATATATATATGTATATATATATATATATACGTATATGTATATATATGTGTGTACTTATGTGTGTACATATATACATATAATATATAATATTATGTATATTATATAAAATATATAAAATATATATATATTATATAATATATATA
>NW_013574934.1:2567-3031 GCF_000499745.2 Eimeria mitis | reverse complement strand
TATATATATATATATATATATATATATATGTATACACATAAGAATACACAGAGGGACAAAAAGGAGACACCTGTCTCCTCCCCCGAAAGTCAACAGCTTTAGTTAAATAAAAAAAAAAACAAAAGTCTCTTCGCTGCAGCAGGAGACACCACTCTTGCTGCCGAGTGTACAGACAAAAGAACTACATAAAAGTAATATGTTTACTCTTTCTTTGTTTTTTATATTTCACATAAACTCGATACGGAGACAGAAAGGAGACACCTGAGCTGCAGATACACCCCACGCTCCTCCTCCCCAGCAGCAGCAACAGCAGCAGCAGCAGCAGCAGCAGCAGCAGCAGCAGCAGCAGCAGCAGCAGCAATCTAGGATATCAATGAATGCAGTGAAAATAAATATTTGTTTCGCTCAATAAATGCTAAGCCCCAGACACGCAGTGTCGAGCCAGATGAAGACGGTTCGCTATG
>NW_013574934.1:1938-2306 GCF_000499745.2 Eimeria mitis | reverse complement strand
GCTCAATAAATGCTAAGCCCCAGACACGCAGTGTCGAGCCAGATGAAGACGGTTCGCTATGGCTAGCTAGGTTTGGTCTCTATGCGACTGGCGGCGCCGCCACCAATCAGCAAGAAAAAGGAAACACAAAACTAGCTGCTGCTCGAGGCCCACTGAAAAAACAAAATGCTAAAGACCTCGTGCTGCAGCTGTTGCTGCTGCTGCTGCTGCTGCTGCTGCTGCTGCTGCTGCTGCTGCTGCTTTTGTGCTTGCTGCTGCTGTTGACATTGCTGAGGCAGGTGCTGCTGCTGCTGCTGCTGCTGCTGCTGCTGCTGCTGCTCAATCCCTCTAGAAGGCGGCTCTCCTCTTTGGCTGTGAGAAGGGCCTTC
>NW_013574934.1:1610-1675 GCF_000499745.2 Eimeria mitis | reverse complement strand
GGAAACACAAAACTAGCTGCTGCTCGAGGCCCACTGAAAAAACAAAATGCTAAAGACCTCGTGCT
>NW_013574934.1:1286-1510 GCF_000499745.2 Eimeria mitis | reverse complement strand
AAACACAAAACTAGCTGCTGCTCGAGGCCCACTGAAAAAACAAAATGCTAAAGACCTCGTGCAGCAGCAGTAGACAAGGCTATCTATCTCCCACGAAGTAAAAGCTGTGGGGATCGATCGATCCCCGCTCTATGTATAGACCTCTTGCTGCCTTGAAATATATGCTGCTGCATGCAGAGGCTACTAACACAGACGGCAGCAACGGCCTTTGCTTTCGCTGCCGC
>NW_013574933.1:0-1261 GCF_000499745.2 Eimeria mitis | reverse complement strand
TCCCCCTGGGGCCCTGCAACCTCAGCAGCGTCTTTGCTGCTGCTGCAACACCAGCAGCAGCAACAGCTTCGTCATCCTGTGCTGCACCCTTGCTTCTTCTTCTGCTGCTGCTGCTGCAGCAACACCAGCAGCAGCAGCAGCAGCAGCAGCAGCAGCAGCAGCAGCACAGTATGAATTTGATATATCTCTAGGATTTGAAAACGCCTCAAAAGACCTCCACAGCGTAAACAGCGCCTTTACAGGGAACGGCAGTACATAGCTAGCTAGCTAGCTAGCTAGCTAGCTAAGCAGCTAGCTAGCTAGCTAGCTAAGCAGCTAGCTAGCTAGCTAGCTAAACAGCTAGCTGGTTAGCTGTAGCTAGCTAGCTAGTTGTACCTAGCTGGCTAGCCGTAGCTAGCTGCGTAGTTAGCGGCCTCAAGGAAACACCTCAAATCTTCCTTAAAAGCAGCAACAGCAGCAGCAGTAGCAGCAGCAGCAGCAGCAGCAGCAGCAGTAGCAGCAGCAGCAGTAGCAACAGCAGCAGCAGCAGCAGTAGCAGCAGCAGCAGCAGCAGCAGCAGCACTAGCAGCAGCAGCAGCAGATGAGCACGCCTTGAAACCCTTAGAAAGTGTTACACCGCACCCGGTGTTGATCGTTCGATTGCAACCCCATAGCTAGCTGTGGCTAGCTACAGCTAGCTATGGCTAGCTACAGCTAGCTACAGCTAGCTACAGCTAGCTGTGGCTAGCTGTGGCTAGCTACAGCTAGCTGTGGCTAGCTACAGCTAGCAGTATAGTTCCCTGAGCAGGCTTGGAAGTGTAATAGGCTGGCTAGCTTTAGCTAGCCACCTAGCCAGCTAGCTAGCTGTTTAGCTAGCTAGCTGTTTAGCTAGCCAGCTGTTTAGCTAGCTAGCTGTTTAGCTAGCTAGCTGCTCAGCTAGCTAGCTGCTTAGCTAGCTGGCTGTTTAGCTAGCTGGCTAGCTAGCTGTTTAGCTAGCTAGCCAGTAAGAGATAGTGATGATAGCACATCAGGTGAGCAATATGTGTAGCATATGTTGTTTTTTTGTGTGTATAAAATAAAATAAAGTAAAGAGAAACAAAACAAAATAAAATAAAAAATAAAAACAAAGATTATAAATAAAGAGAAGAGGAGAAGATAATACCCCTTCTAAGCTGTTTGATAGCAGCAACACACTTGGTTTCTAGTTCTTGATTTCCTATTGCTTTTGCTGCACATGCTAACTGCCGCAGCAGCTCCTCTAGTCTGCGTATACACCGTATCA
>NW_013574932.1:1662-2646 GCF_000499745.2 Eimeria mitis | reverse complement strand
ATAATATATATATTAAATATATATTATATATTGTTTATATAATATATATATTAAATATATATTATATATTATTTATATAATATATATATTAAATATATATTATATATTGTTTATATAATATATATATTAAATATATATTATATATTATTTATATAATATATTATATATTATATAAATTTATGTATATTATATTTTATATATTTATTATATTATTTGCTTTTCTCATAGAATGCACTACAGATGCAAAATATATATAAAAAAAAATAAATAAAATAAATTATTTTTTATTGATAGGTATATGAAGCTATATATTTTTTTTTATTTTTATTTTTATTTTTTCTTTTTCTTTTTTATTTTTTAATTAGTATGGAGTTGCATCGTTTTCTTCTTCTTCTTCTTCGTTTGTTGTTTTTTCTGTTTCTTCTTTTGCTGTTCCTGCTGCTGCTGCTGCTGCTGCTGTTTCTGCTTCTGCTGCTTCAATTACTTCTTTCACTGTTGCTGTTCTTTCTGCTTCCTCTTCTGCTGCTGCTGCTGCTGCTGCTGCTGCTGCGTCTGTCTCCTTTTCACGTGCAGCAGCAAGAAAGGTATTTGCTTCTTCTTCTTCTTCTTCTTCTGTGTTTGTTGTTTTTACATATTCATTTGTTTCTTCATTTTCTGAATCTGCTGCTGCTGCTGCTGCTGCTGCTGCTTCGGCTTCTGGCTCTTCCCGCTGCCGCTGCTGCTGCTCCTGCTCCTCTTCCTGCTGCTGCTGCTGCTGCTGCTCTTCTGCTGCTGCCTCTACAACTTCTTGAGCTACGAGGCTTTCTTCTGTTTCATCAGCAGCAACAGCCTGCTGCTGCTGCTCTGTCTGCTTCTGCTGCTGCTGCTGCTGCTGCTCCTGCTGCTGCTGATCCTGCTTCTGCTGCTGCTGCTGCTGCTCCTTTTCTTCTCCTTCCTTTCGGGTGTATACTGGCGCTCTCCTTTCCCTCTCACCATAAGGGGGGG
>NW_013574932.1:0-1602 GCF_000499745.2 Eimeria mitis | reverse complement strand
AAAAAAAAAAAAAAAAAAATTATTTAATATAATAAATATTAATACTTTCATATTGCTGCACCCACTGACATACCTAAACCCTAAACCCTAAAAAAAAGCGTTATATAATATAATATATATATGAGATAATTTTACACTACATTCTCACCCAAAGTGAGGAAAAGTATGAAATACTAAAAAAAAAATATATATATATAATATATATATATTATATTATATATTATTATATAATAAAGTTGTATATATAGAGAGCTTACTGGTCTTCTTGCCCCCGTCAAGAGGCCCGGTATAACCTCGAAGGGAACTGTAATAACTCTGCTCAGTTCAGTGATGGCTGTGGAGAGAACATCAAAGGGTGATTGAGCTTTCGCTGGCTGGTGGTGGTGCGCGGCCAGCAGAAAAACCAGAAAGGCGGCGGGAATACGCATTACCCCATGAACCATTCTCGCGATCTTCCGGATATTCAGAAAGAAAAAACAAATATATTTATAATTATCAAAAAAAAAACAAAAAACACAAAAAGATTTATACAAAAAGGTACAGGATCGGGTTACCGATTTCACGAAACCACGAAACCTTTTTCAGAATGAAATTGAATCAGCTGCACAGCAACAAACACGTAGATGGAGATGAAATACCTTTTTTGTCAAAAACAAACAAAGTCAAAATTAAGAATAAATAAATTTGTTTATGTTTTATTTCGTAATTTATTTCATATTTCAACTTGCACAAGCGACCTGCGCATACACCTGACGGGCGCGATCGCTGGCGCCCGGTGGAGCGCTCAGCTGACCACTGGTTCCTTGTCTATTTTCGCTTTCTTTTTTGTTTATATTTATTTAAATATATAAATAAAATAATTTAAAAAATTAATTACAAAATTTACACTAAAAATACCCTTTCTACCCACACAAACAAAACCAAAATTTCTATTATCTTTATGTAACCACCCGACTTGAACTGACCACTGGTCATCTACGAAACGCAGTAAAAGAAATACAACAAAAAAACAAACAAACAGCAATTTATTGCGTTTCAACAATTCAAATATAATAAAAAACACAAAGAAAATAACAATAGATGAAATAAATAAATTAAAAAAAACAACATTTATTGTACTGACGCATACACCGCTCATTTCGTATGTCAGTGTACAGAGCTGCAGATACACCACAAAAATAATTTTATTTATTCACTAAACACATATATATATAGTTTAAAATACAATAAAAATAATATAAAATAAATTAAAACAAAAAAATAAACAGATATTTCCCCTACATATATATCTTCTTCTCCCTATACACCATATATGAATACATCTTGTTTATTATTTAATACATTCAATTAAAATGTTTATTTCATTATTTTAATACATTTTAATTTCATTTGTTTTATTTTTATATATTAATATATTAACAGGGGCCTTTATATAAACAGACCAAGGCAACACCCCCTTCTCTATTTGTTTGTTTTTTGTTTGTTTTATATTTGTTTATATTATTATTATTTGTTTGTTGTTTTTTTGTTGCATATATATATATACATATATATATATATATATATATATATACATATATATATATATATATATATATATAT
>NW_013574931.1:2376-2828 GCF_000499745.2 Eimeria mitis | reverse complement strand
CGCGGCCACCACGGCTTTGTGGGCCAACGCATTCTGCAATAAACTGAGGGGCAGCTATTTGTCAAGAAAAAATATTCCAAATAGGAGTGATGGATTCGTTTCCAACAGGAAGTAAACTGGATGCCTGAATAACGAGTCCCTGTGTAGCATTCCTGCAACAATGTAGTCGGCAGTGGGGAGCACAGGGGAGAGTGTCGTAGCGGGTGAATGCAATCAGCTTCACCTCTGAGCCGAGCAGGCCTTGGGTTGCGTACCAACGGTCTTTAAAGCATGCAGAAAGTCTAGGAGACGTGGGGTTTGGGGCTTCTCTTTCAACAGTTGGTACGAGTACCGGTCGCACGACTGGCAACGCTTTACAGCCAGCGGCGCCTCTTAACATGGGTGCGGGGATTGTGAGCGGTGGGACGCTCGGACGCCTGCAGATCGCTGGT
The DNA here is from genome assembly GCF_000499745.2 of Eimeria mitis. NCBI lineage: Eukaryota > Apicomplexa > Conoidasida > Eucoccidiorida > Eimeriidae > Eimeria > Eimeria mitis. The sequence continues at coordinate 2,397 of NW_013574931.1, read as the reverse complement.
GCAGCGAAGTGGCGACGATGT
>NW_013574931.1:1866-2276 GCF_000499745.2 Eimeria mitis | reverse complement strand
GGTTTGGGGCTAATCTTTCAGCAGCCGGTACGCGTGCCCGACGCACGTTTCGCAACGCGTTACAGCTAGCGGCGCCTCCTAACATGGGTGCGGGGAGTTTGAGAGGTGAAACGAACGAGCGCCTGCAAATAAGTGGTGCAAGGGAGTGCTGTGCATGGCTCTACCCTATGTTGTTTGTTGCAGCTAGTCGTAAAGAGTCTCGTTCTTCTGCTTAGGCCTAAATTCCGCATGCTTTGCACATCTGCAAATCCTTCCTTTGGACGCGTGGTCGATGGGGTAGTGAACGACTGCGTAACGCAACAGGCAGTGCTCCCGATATTTACGTATCTGGATGTTAGCACGAGTGCGGCAGCAGACGCGAGACTTGTTTCTCCCAAAAAAGGGGCATAATGCTTTTGTCGTGTTGGGGG
>NW_013574931.1:0-1584 GCF_000499745.2 Eimeria mitis | reverse complement strand
AGACTGGATGCACCCGCAAAAGGGGACTAACGCGCTCAGCCTCTTGGGGATAGATGCACTGCAGCTATACCTGGTAGGGCGAATTGTTTCGCAGACTGTACGCTCGATGTACTGAAATAAGGTGAGCTGCAGGGCCAGTTGAACAGGCTGAGCATTTATTCATCGGTGCGCGACTAAAGTCTTGAACTAAGTTGGTCCGGCGACCACATGCAGAGGTGAGATCATGTTTTGTGAAGGATGATGCTTTTGGCTTGTGTACAGCAAGTGTGTTGTGAAACCACGCGACTGGTGTACATGGCGGGGAGGTGCATGGTGACAGTGGGGCAGCCTAAGGCATTGACAGACGCGGCTGAGGGCTCGCCCCCCCAATCTGGCAGGTTAGTACGGCAGCTGCGAGCCTCCGGTACACTTCAGAAGGCACTGAAATATGTCTAGGTGCCTCCGGTTCGTCAAACATGCGGAAGGAGATGTTTGATATCGTTGCGGACTCGATGTTCTTTTTGATGTGGCGCCAGTGTGGGCCACAGAAGAGTCAGTGGTGGTTTCGGCGATTGAATGTATCGTACCCAAGCAAGTATGCCACAGAGGTTGGTTAGCACGTTATCTGCGCGCGGCGTACATGTGGTTTGCACCCTTGGTGCACCTGCAGAAGTCCTCACCTACTTCCACTCTAGCAACATGTTGAACGCCGGTGCCGCTAGTATCAGTTCGTCTTGATGCCTTACCGACGTGGTGTAGCTCGTTCCAGAGGTGCTGTGTATCGTGAAGAAGACAGCGTAGCTTATTCTGCATTCTAGCTATCCTTTGTAGAGTCGTGGGTAATTGATGCGGTGCTGGTGTTTGGTAATCTGGGGATGCCGTGCAACAGATAGTATGATCAACCTGTAGGCTGTTCACCCTTGCAGCGTCCTAGATGCATGAAAAAGAAGATTTGAATTTGTGTCTGTGCATCTGCCTTTTGGCGTGCCTTTCGGCATTTGTTCGTGGCGGGTGGGTGTGGCCAGGCAGCTACGCAGTGAGACGTCGCAGGCTATTCGTTTCCGCGAGTTGCCTCTACGCGGCAACCACGGCGTTGTGGGCCAACACATTTTGAAATAAACTGAGGGGCAGCTATCGGCCAAGAGGATATATTCTGAATAGGAGTGATGGGTTCTTTTCCAACAGCAAGTACGCTGGATGCGTGAATAACGAGTCCCTGTGTAATATTCCTGCAACTATTTAGTCGGCAGTCGGAAGCACAAGGGAGAGCGTTGTTGAGGGTGAAAGCAATCAGCTTTACCTCTGAGCCGAGCAGGCCTTGGGTTGCCTGCCAACGCGTGTTAAAGCACGACGAAAGTCTAGGAGACGTGGGGTTTGGGGCTCCTCTTTCAACAGTCGGTACGCGTGGCCGGCGCACGACTCGCAACTTGTTACAACCAGCGGTGCCTCCTAACACGGGTGCGGGATTATGAGCGGTGGAACGCTCGGGCGCCTGCAAATCGGCTGCGCGTCAAAGTGGTGATGAAGTCTCTGCCATTTTTTGCAGCCAGATGCATAGAGCCTCTTTCTTCTGCTTGGGCCGAATTCCGTATGCCGGCCAGATGT
>NW_013574930.1:1804-2038 GCF_000499745.2 Eimeria mitis | reverse complement strand
TCTATAAACAAAATTCCTTGCTGCAACACAACAAACCCTAAACCCTAAACCCTAAACCCTCATAAACCCTCATAAACCCTACACCCTAAACCCTCACCAAGCCTAAACCCTAAACCCCCAAAAACAAAACCCTTAGCAAGCACAAGCTGACAAACAGCTGCAACAGCAACAGCAACAGCAGCAGCAGCACGGTGGCAGCAGCAGCAGCAACAGCAGCAGCAGCAGCAGCAACAG
>NW_013574930.1:918-1704 GCF_000499745.2 Eimeria mitis | reverse complement strand
TCTATAAACAAAATTCCTTGCTGCAACACAACAAACCCTAAACCCTAAACCCTAAACCCTCATAAACCCTACACCCTAAACCCTCACCAAGCCTAAACCCTAAACCCTCAAAAAAAAAAAAACCTAGCAAGCACAAGCTGACAAACAGCTGCAGCAGCAGCAGCAGCACGGTGGCAGCAGCAGCAGCAGCAACAGCAGCAGCAGCAGCAGCAGCAAACCTCGCGAGCCTTCTGTTCCCCCTCCTCAGGAGACACTTGGCTGCACACAACAAACCCTCACAAACCCTAAACCCTCACAAACCCTAAACCCTAAACCCTTAAAAACACCAAACCCTCACAAACCCGAAACCCTAAACCCTCGCGAACAGCACCATCTACATGACCATAAACCCTAAACCCTAAACCCTAAATTCTAAACCCCTCACTGCAAACCCCTACCCCACCAAACTGTGCACTAACAAAACCCTAAACCCTAAACCCTAAACCCTAAACCCTAAACCCTTCTCACCGTCTGTCGCTCAAGTCCGTTTTGTTTCCCACTAAAGCGATGACGACATCTTTGCCTCTCTCTGCACACCCACAAACCCTAAACCCTAAACCCTAAACCCTAAACCCTGAAACTGAATTGAAGCGGCTAAGAAACCCTGAGAGAGAGAAATTAGGGTTTAGGGTTTAGGGTTTAGCGGCTCACCGGCCCTGACATCCTCAATCCACTTTGTGGTGTTCACGAAAGACGCTCGATCTGCACCACAAACCCTAAACCCTAAACCCTAAACCCTAAACCCTT
>NW_013574930.1:626-818 GCF_000499745.2 Eimeria mitis | reverse complement strand
AGCAGCAGCAGCAAACCTCGCGAGCCTTCTGTTCCCCCTCCTCAGGAGACACTTGGCTGCACACAACAAAACCTCACAAACCCTAAACCCTCACAAACCCTAAACCCTCACAAACCCTAAACCCTAAACCCTTAAAAACACCAAACCCTCACAAACCCTAAACCCTAAACCCTCGCGAACAGCAGCAGCTAG
>NW_013574930.1:222-482 GCF_000499745.2 Eimeria mitis | reverse complement strand
GTTTAGGGTTTAGCGGCTCACCGGCCCTGACATCCTCAATCCACTTTGTGGTGTTCACGAAAGACGCTCGGTCTGCACCACAAACCCTAAACCCTTCCAAACCCTAAACCCTTCTAAACCCTAAACCCTCGTAAACCCTAAACCCTCACTGGTGATATCATAAACAACAACAGAAGCACTGCTGTCTCGTATATACGAGGGTATAAGGGACCTAAACCTCTCCTGGCCCTAACCCCTACCTACCAAACCCTAAACCCTTC
>NW_013574930.1:0-122 GCF_000499745.2 Eimeria mitis | reverse complement strand
CCTGAAACTGAATTGAAGCGGCTAAGAAACCCTGAGAGAGAGAAATTAGGGGCACTGCTGTTTTTTTTTTGGTTTAGCGGCTCACCGGCCCTGACATCCTCAATCCACTTTGTGGTGTTCAC
>NW_013574929.1:0-462 GCF_000499745.2 Eimeria mitis | reverse complement strand
TTTATTTGTTTCGATGAGCTTAAGAAATAGTCGTGAGGAATGTATCAACAGTTGCTGCTGCTGCTGCTGCAACAACAGCTGCAGCAGCAGAGCAGCAGCCAGAGAAGCAGCCAAAAGAACCAGCAGAAACTCTACAAATCACTTAAAGTATAAAAGTTCATCTTTCTGCTGCTTCTGCTGCTGTTGCTGCTGCTGCCGCAGCAGCAACAGCAGCAGCAGCAACAGCAGCAGCAGCAACAGCAGCAGCAGCAGCAGGACAATCTGCTCTTTATGCTGCTGCCTCTCCTCTCCCTCCGTGTCTCTTAAAACTTGCACATTTTTAAAAATGTTTGCTGCAGCATTCATTCTTCCTGCTGCTGCTGCTGCTGCTGCAGCAGCAGCAGCAGCTGCTGCTGCTGCTGCTGCTGCTGCTGCAGCTGCTGATGATGTTTCTTAGCAAAAGTAGCAGCAACAAGCAACGGG
>NW_013574928.1:14602-16427 GCF_000499745.2 Eimeria mitis | reverse complement strand
GCTTACGCGCAGCATGCCAAAGCTGTCGATAGGCTCCTGAGCTAACTCTGCGCTAACTCATGTTACAGGCTTCGTGCAGAACTGGCGTCGTTTTGTAGGAAAAAAACTTTTGTTCGTCAATATATTTGCAAGCATTCAACCAGAAACATTTATTTTCGATGAAAACGAAGAATTTATGATGAAGAGATAGCGCTTGTGGTGCTGAACGAACATACCTGCAGCCATCTCACGCCCGCCGGGTGTACGTGCAGCTCTGCACGACGACCGACGACGAGCGAATGACCCGGTGGAATCACCATGAGTTGAAATAAACTTTTCTGGTTTTTTAATGTAATATTTTCAGTTTAAATAATTACTTTTTCAGAAATAAATATAAATATCGCAGAATGGACAAAGGGACGCCATGACGGCTTCCACCCGTTTCCCTCACCAACATGCAAACTGAGAGAAACGAAACCTGCCGAATAAAACGCATGCAAAGACCCATATGAATCATAAATTTCAACATTTATTTATTTTAATACTTTTTTTTTAAGTTTATTTTCTTTTTTCATGGACAATACCCGCACAACGTGAGCTGCACGGCCAGTGAACGTGCAGCTTTTCGTCGGCGCTTTCCCTCTTGAATGCTGCGAAACCTCCAAAAAAGAGAAAGTTTCAGCGGGAAAGCTGCAACTTTCTGCTGCGAATAATATTCTTATGGCTGAGATCAAGTGTTTCAGAGAGAGCCGCCGCGGGGATTCACAAAAAAAAAAAAAAAAAAAAAAANAAAAAAAAAAAAAAAAAAAAAAAGGATTGAGCTGAGGCGGCAGAGGAAACGCAATGGACGGCGAAACCCCGAGCGTACCGCAGAGAGCTGAGCTGTGCATACACTGCACGTAGGTCAACAACATGCTGCGCCTCAACCAAACAAATGTTGCCGGGGGCCCCACCCTCTCTGCCGTATTCACAATGACGGCGATTCGTAGGTCTGCAGCAACAGCAGCAGCAACAGCAGCAGCAGCAACAACAGCAACAGCGGCAGCAACAGCAGCAGCAACAACAGCAGCAACAGTAGATAAGGCTGTAGCTCAAAAGTGCCGTATTCCCCCCGTTTGTATCGAGCGGCTCTCTGGCCGCAGCAGCAGAAGCAGCAGCAGAAGCAGCAGCAGAAGCAACAGCTTGAAGAGCAGCAGCAACAGCAGCACGGATGGCCCCACTCAGTACACCCCCCTACACAATGAAAAGGGGGTTCTCTCCCACCGGCACCGCCACGTTGGCCTGTACAGCAGCAGCAGCAGCAGCAGCAGCGGCGTCGAGAGCAGCAGCAGCATCAGCAGCAGCAGCAGGAGTTGCATGCTTGGTAGCAGTGAGCATCAGGGGGATTATAAGCATCAAGACAAGCAGCAGCAGCAGTTTTCTGTATTGAAGCAGCAAGGGGGCCAGCTGCCCCCGCTGCTGCTGCCGTCGCTGCGGCGCCTCTGCAGGCAGCTGCGGTTTCTGGCTGTACACCCTCACCTGCTTGCTGCTCTGAGCCCGCCAGCAGCAAAGTCTTTATTAGAAAGAAATGAAGCAAACTGCAGCAGCAACACAGCAGCAGCAGCAGCAGCAGCAGCAGCACAGCAACAAGAAGAAGCAAGGAGACACACAGTGCAGCAGCAAGCGGCGCTGCTGCTGCAGCAGCTGTGGGGCGGAGCCACATACTTCTCCCCCCGCATCATCAGAGCATCCTTACAAGCAGAAGCAGCAGCAGCAGCTGCTGCTGCAGCTGCTGCAGCTGCTGCTGCAGCTGCTGCAGCAGCTCCTGCTGCAGCACCTCCTGCTGCTGCATCCTCAGTAGCAGCAG
>NW_013574928.1:8621-10369 GCF_000499745.2 Eimeria mitis | reverse complement strand
ACACACATATATATATATATATATATATATATATATATATATATATATATATATATATATATATATATACTGCTACTAACGCATACTTATATTTTAATATTAGTAAAATTATTTATAATTTGAAGTCTGGATTGTGAAAACCCAAAAAAGAAAAGAAAAAGAAACAACAGCAAGAGCTGCCTATACACCGCAGCGAAGACGAAGCCACCCCAGGGGAGCTGCCTATACACCTCAACTGCTGCTCCTCTGCCCGGACCGAGGAATATATTTTTATTATTATTTATTATTTATTATTATTATTATTATATGGATATTTTTATTACTGTTTCCCGCCTTCAATGCATGCAGGCGCAGCGGATGCAGCAAGTGTACGTACACCTTACAGGGTGCGCATACACCCGAGACATCAGCAGGTGTATAGAGAACAACTGCGTTTTAGTTTGTTTCCTTTGGTTATTTATTCTCACTGCTCTCTCTTTTCTGTTTTCTGCTGCTGCTGCTGCTGCTGCTGCTGCTGCTCTCCCTCTCCCTGCTGCTGCTTCTCTTGTCGCTTGGGCCCCGCACCGCCTGCTGCCAGCTCTGGCTTCTCCTTCTCAATGCTTCTGCTTTTGCTGCTGCCCCTGCTGTTGCCGCTGTTGCTACCTCCTCCCGCTGCTTGTGTTGCGGGGGTTTTACTCTGTTGCTGTGGTTGTTTGCTTGGCTTATCTTGCGCATCTGCTGCTGCTGCTTCTGCTGGTGCTGCTTCTGCTGCTGGTGCATCTGCTGCTGCAGGTGCTGCTGCAGCAGACTCTGCTGCTGGTGCTGCTGCTGCTGCTGGTGCTGCTGCTGGTGCTGCTGATACAGGACCGCCTATCCTCCCCGCTTCATCTAGAGCAATAGCCCTCCTAACAGACTCCTCCTGTTTAAAGGCTACCCATGCGTATCCATCATTACACCCCCCGCGTACATACACCTCAATATCTACTGGGCCGTATGTTGCCTGCAGCCGCTGCTTCAGCTGAGCCTGTACACCGCATGCAAACAGCAGCAGAAAAAGCAGCAAAAGCAGCAGCAGAAACAGCAATAAACCACCAGAAACACCCACAGCAGCAGCAAACAATATAATAACAATCGGCAGCATCTCCCTCTGCTGCTCCGTGAAGATATTACATCGTTCTCTTCTCTTCTATTGAGGGGAACATAAAACCTTATAAACCTTATAACAATTCAAAAAAACCCTAAACCCTAAACCCTAAACCCTAGAAGTAAAACCCATTACTTTATACTAAATATAGCTTGTTGCTGGCTGCTGTGCTGCACTGACCTCAGAGAAGCGCGTGGGTATGTGTCGTATGTACACCCGGCTTGCAGGCTGCACATATCGGGGCTCTTCACCGTACAGCAGCCGCCACGTTGGCTCTGAACTTGCAGGAGCTGCCATCTTGTCACCAGGAGAAACACCGAGCTGTCTGTACACCTGAAACCTGTCTGTTTGTACGCTGCCTGTACACCTGAAACCTGACGTATGTATGGATGTACACCTGCAGCCTACTTGTATACCTGAAACACCTGCCTATACACCTGAAAACTACCTGTATACCTGATACCTGATTGTATACTTTAAACCTGAATGTATAACTGAAACCTGCCTATACACCTGAAACCTGCCTGTACACCTGAATCGACCTGCAGGCACCAGCAAACAGAACGCAGCAATGAGGCGAGTGAACGAAGAAACAGAAATAAATTTATAATGTTGAAAATTAATG
>NW_013574928.1:8226-8570 GCF_000499745.2 Eimeria mitis | reverse complement strand
CCCCCCCCCCCCCCCTTCCACCCCGAAACTGCACAAGACCACCAAGAGCTGTTCTGCTGTGTTTTTGTGTTTCTCATGAAGAATTCATGAATAAATTGAATGAAAAACATATTTATTTAAATAAAAAACAATAAAAATACACAAAAAACACAGGTTACCCTACAAATAGAGGGTCGATACATACGCACACCATAAACCCCCCAGCAACATCAGCATTCAATACATGAACGCCACGCACCGCCGTTCGTTTTCTCTCTCAGAATAAATCAACTCCGTAGAGATAAAGAGAAAAATAAAACAAATAAATATTTTATTATTTTTTTAAACAAAGCACAAATATTTGT
>NW_013574928.1:5121-8178 GCF_000499745.2 Eimeria mitis | reverse complement strand
GGGGGGGGGGGGGGGGTCTTCTGCTTTACACACCAGTGCACCCGCGTTCATTTTTTTTCGCTTTTCTGCACGAATTTAATTAAAATAAATTAAATTAATTTAATTTAATTAATTAAATTGTTTAAAACTTTCTCTGGCCTCTTTTAAACGGTGAAAATACACCTGAAATACGTCGATTGTGCAAGACCATCGGTGCACGCATCGCGGTGCAGCTCTTTGCTCTTTCTCGGGTGTATATACAGCTCAAAACAAAAACTAAAATTTAATTTTTTGTTGAAATAAATAAATTAAATTAGAATATATTCAATTAAATTAAATTATAATAGCGCACACTTCATCCAAATGAATGGCGACACAGTAACGCACACATACATATAATATATATATACTATATATATATATATTATATATATATATACATATATATTTATATATATGAATATGTACATGTATATATATAATACATATTTTACGTATATTATATAAAGAAAATATATACGTATTTCCATACTTCATACAAACAAATACAATACGCTAAACAAATAAAACTGTATATAAATTAAATTATGTGTTTATATATTTTTTTTTCTTTTTTTGTTATTTCCTCCTTAAACAACAAAAAAAGAAAAAAAAATAAAAACCAGAAAAAAAAGAAAAAACGATCGTTTTTCTCTCTTTCTGCTGCACATGTCTAAACCCTCATCCTCGCTAAACCCTCACAGCCCCCCTTTCTAGGGTTTAGGGTTTAGGGTTTAGGGTTTAGACATTGTTTAAGTTCTTGCTCGGAGAAAGAAAGCATCTCGCAGCTGCGTACTCTGCTAGACACACGCAGACCCCCTGCTGCTGCGTGCCAGTCGTATAGAGCGAATGCCATAGGTGAGGAGTTTATAGATAAGCCTAGTATATAAGCTGTGTTTCCGTTTATATCTTTTTTTTTTATTTTTATTTTTATTTTTTCTTTTTCTTTTTTTTCTTTATTCTCTTTCTCTCTCCCTTCTCTCTCTATCTCCGCCCAGCTGCTGGCACCCACAAAAGGGGAGAACGTCTGCTGCAGGCTGTATTCGAAGGCAAACTGCGGCTCTGCTGCTGCTCCTGCTGCTGCTGCTGCTGCTGCTGCTGCTGCTGCAGCAGCAGCAGCAGAGCTGCTGTTGATCTCCCAGGGGCCCACAAAACCATACAGAGGCAAACTAAACTGAATGTAGTCTTTTAATGCGAGAGGGAGATGTCGTTGCTTTGCTGCTGCTGCTGCTGCTGCTGCTTCTGCTGCTGCTGCTGCTGATTCTGCTGCTTCTGCTGCTGCTGCTGAAGGGCCAAAGATAAGGGCCCCCAGAGCCGGGTTGTTGCCGTGAATAGGAGACAGAGAAGGGGCCCCCAGCAGCACTACTGCTGCTGGTGCTGCAGCATGCGAGGAGGTATCTGCTGCTCCTGCTGCTTCTCCTCCTGCTGCTGCTGCCCCTGCTGCTGCTGCTGCTGCTGCTGCTGCTGCTGCTGCTGTCTCCTCTTCCTTAGGCACCAGGGAACGCAAACGCCCAAAATGAATGTGGCCGAAGGCCTCCACCAAATGCACATCCGCGTAGCGCGTCACCAGCGAACGATACCTAGCAACACAAACCCTAAACCCTAAACCCTAAACCCTAAACCCTAAACCCTAAAACCTAAACCCTAAACCCTAGACACTAAAGGATAGAAGCAGACAGAAACAAACCAAATGGAAACGAGAAAACGGGGGGACCCAAAAGGGACCCCCAGGAGACCCTTAAACCCTAAACCCTAAACCCTAAACCCTAGACCCTAAACCCTAAACCCTAAACCCTAAACCCTTTCAGAAGGGGGGCCCCATGACAAGAGGGGCGGGGCCCCTTCTTAAGGGGCCCCCTGCATAGGGGGGCCCGTGCTGAGGGTCCCCCAAGCTCGCGGGCCCCTAGAAAAAGTGTTTAGGGTTTAGGGTTTAGGGTTTAGGGTTTAGGGTTTAGGGTTTAGGGTTTGTGTGTACCTTTCTGTATACTGAGGCAGCCAGAGACTCATCTGCGAGAAGCCCAGCCCCAGATGGGAGTCGAAGCCGGGGGGTATGTGGCCCGCTATCACCACCTGCACAACCACCAAACCCTAAACCCTAAACCCTAAACCCTAAACCCTAAACCCTAAACCCTAAACCCTAAACCCTAAACCCTAAACCCTAGATAGAGATGAAAACACCCACCTGCTGCCCCTGCTCACGCGCCTCCTGCAGCTGCTGCTCCATCCACTCAAATTGCCCGGCTGTACATACACGCAGACGCCTAAACCCTAAACCCTAAACCCTAAACCCTAAACCCTAGACCCTAAACCCTAAACCCTAGTCTCTAGACGCTAGACCCTAAACCCTAAACCCTGGAGCCTGAAATAAGCTGAAGTGGGCCTGGTTGGGGGCCGTGTTCTCATCAGTTTTAGGGTTTAGGGATTAGCGGCTAAGGGTTTAGGGTTTAGGGTTTAGGGTTTAGGGTTTAGAGTACCTGGGTCTGTGTCGTCTTCTGTTTCCTCTTTTCTTGCTTCTTCTTTTTCAGTTTGCTGCTCTGTCTCTGCTGTTTCTATCTCTCCCTGTGTCTCCTCCTGTTTCTGCTGCAGCAGCTCCTGCTGCTGCTCCTGCTGCTGCTGCTGCTGCTGCTGCTGCTGCTGCTGCTTCTGCTGCAGCTGCTGCAGCTTCTTGCGCGCCTCAGCAGCATACAAAAGGGTGTTTAAACACAAAACCCTAACCCTCGGCTGCCCCCGCAGAGAAGTAGAGTAATATAAGCCTCGAAGAAAAGACTGCATGCATACATACACACAATACTGCTGCTGCTGCTGCTGCTGCTGCTGCTGGTGCTGGTGCTGGTGCTGGTGCTGCTGCTGCTACTGCTGCTGCTGCTGCTGCTGCTGCTGTTGCTGATGCTGCTGCTGCTGCTGCTTTGGCTTTTGTTGCTGATGCCGCAGCAGATTCTGTTATTGCTGGTGCTGCTGTTGCTGTGGGTGTTGCTGCTCTTCTCAGCGACCAAAAGAAGGGTGCCGAAGGCACCCCATCATATGGGTCTAGGGTTTAGG
>NW_013574928.1:3044-3411 GCF_000499745.2 Eimeria mitis | reverse complement strand
TGCTGCTGCTGCTGCTGTAGTTGACCACGCCTCCTCCCCCTTTGGTGGCGTTGCCGCCGCTGATGGTTGTGGTTGTGGGCGTGCTGCTCCTCCTGCTGCTGCAGCAGCTGCTGCTGCAGTTCATCCTGCTGCTGTTGCTGCTGCTGCTGCTGCTGCTGTTGCTGTCGCTGTTGCTGCTGCTGCTGCTGTTTGTCCCTCGACAACAAAAGGCTCATCAACCTGCGGCTTCGCATAAGTAGCAGAGAGCTCTGGGGAGGCCGCCGGCGGGCAGCAGCAGCAGCAGCAGCAGCAGCAGCAGCTGCTGCTGCTGCTGCATGCGGCTTGCGCGGATGACAGAAATTCGATACGGGGCCCTTGGGGTCATACA
>NW_013574928.1:1845-2944 GCF_000499745.2 Eimeria mitis | reverse complement strand
ATGCGGCTTGCGCGGATGACAGAAATTCGATACGGGGCCCTTGGGGTCATACAGTGGATCCAAGTGAATGTCTGTCAGCCAGAGCAGCGAGAAAGTATCGTTCTGCTGCTGCTGCTGCTGCTGCTGCTGCTGCTGCTGCAGCTGCTGCTGCTGCTGCTGCTGATCTAGGCGGTCATGCTCGTGTGAGTCTTCTTCGCTGACTCCCGAAGGGGATGAGGCAGCTACTGCTGCTGCTGCAGCTGCTGTGGCTGACTTTGCCGCTGCTGTTGCAGCAGCAGCAGCAGCAGCAGCTGTTGCTGCTGCTGCTGTTGCTGCTGTTGTTGCTGCTTGGGTATCTGGTGAGTCGGGGAGAACGTCTGTTGCTGCGAGAGAGACAGACAGCAGCAAACGAAAAAGATGCAACGCCAGCACACCCAGGGGAGAGAAGTGCATCTTCTGCTGCTGCTGCTGCTGCTGCTGCTGTTGCTGCTGCTGCTGTCGCTAGCGCTGTCGCTGCTGCTGTCGCCGTTGCTGCGGCTGCTGTTGCTGCTGCTCCTTCAGCTACTGGCTGCTGTTGTTGCTGCCGTCTTCCTGCTCCTACTACTGCAGCAGCAGCTGCTGCTTCTGTCTGCTACGGAGTAACGCTGCTGCTGCTGCTGCTGCCGTCGTTGCTGCTGCTGCTGCTATCGCTGCTGCTGTTGGTGCTGCTGCTGCTGCTGCTGCCTTCTTGGCAGTGCGGCTGCCACCAAGGGACTTCCCTTTTGAGTTTATATTTAATAATTCATTTCAATTTAAAAAGAAAAAGAAGAAAATATAAAAAAGCAACAGAGAGAAGCGCACGGGTCGCTGCTGGCGCCGCACCAGCCGCCGGGCCCCCCGCTTGCTGCAGGCAGCAACAGCCTCAATAAATACTTCTTCTGTGTTTTTTTCTCCAAGTAATTTATTTTTAAATACATTCAGCACAAGAAGGGGGTATAGGGGGCCCCCTCTTGCTGCAACGACCGCTGCACACCACCGGCGAGTGCCCTGGGGGCCCCGGGGCCCCCGTCTTGCTGCTGCAGCATAAACTGCGTTTATTAGAGAAATTGTCACTTATAGACTGAAAAGAAGGATAAAGCCA
>NW_013574927.1:2038-2740 GCF_000499745.2 Eimeria mitis | reverse complement strand
GAACTCCTCCTCAGCAGCTCGGCCCCCAAACATAGGCAAGTCTGTCTTGCTGCAGTCCAGCAGCAGCAGCTTCTCCCCCTGCTGCTGCTGCTGCTGCTGCTGCTGCTGCTGCTGCTGCTGCAGCTCGGCAGCAAGCTCTTCTACAGATATCAACATGTCGCTGGTGGGCCCCCAGCCACCCCTAAAGGTAGACATTCTTCTTAGCTGCGGGGGCCCCCAGGGGGCCCCCAAGGAAACAGAGCGGGGAGGAGAGAGCTGCTGCAGCAGACGCCTTGCTGCTGCTGCTGCCGGAGCCATTGCTCTACGGTGTATCGGTTAGGGTTGCAGCAGCAGCACCGACGACAGCAGCAGCAGCAGCAGCAGCAGCAGCAGCAGCGAAGACACAGCAGCAAAACCTTCAGAACGCCACACCGGGAAAGGTTCTCTCCAGGCTAACAACACACTCGCCTTTTATAAAATTACTTTCTGCAGCAACAGCAGCAGCAGCAGCAGCTGCTGCTGCAGCAGCAGCAGCAGCAGCAGCAGCAAGGTCACTCCGGCTGCTGCTGCATCACCTGTGTTAGAGAGGAAATCAAAGGCAGCAGATACAGACGCCGCTGCAGCCTAAATATAATTAAATTATTCTATTACTTAACTGGCTTAGCTACGGCAAAAACCACCTCTGCTGCTGCTGCTGCTGCTGCTGCTGCTGCTGCTGCTGCT
>NW_013574927.1:1073-1938 GCF_000499745.2 Eimeria mitis | reverse complement strand
ACAACACACTCGCCTTTTATAAAATTACTTTCTGCAGCAACAGCAGCAGCAGCAGCAGCTGCTGCTGCAGTACCTCCTCAGACACCCTCGGGCCTTGTCAGCAGAAAGGGATGGCCTGCAGCAGCCCTTTAATAATCTTAATTATATAATATATTTATAAAGAAGAGAGATATACAATATTTTGCTGCTCTTACCCTTAACTCCTATATTTCATTGGGGGCCCCCGGGTACCAGGGGCCCCCCTCTCTCACCAGGGGCCCCCAGAGCACTCATCGGGGCCCCCGCTGCTCCTCAGTCTGTTTGTGTGGGGTCTAGGGGGGCCCCCTGCACCGAGCAGGGGGCCCCCAGGCAGTCAATGGGGGCCCCCGTGTGCCCCCCGCAAACTGCAACTACTAGCTAGGGGGGCCCCCAGCACAAACCCTCAGCACAGGGGCCCCCCATAGGTGAGGGGGCCCTGTAGTGATGGAGCTCGAGGGCCCCACGATCAAGGGGGCCCTTCTCAGGGTTACAGTAGCAGAGATACAGAGACAAGCAGCTGCCTGGGTAAGGCACCAGAGACAGCAGCAGCACCAGCTGCAGCAGCAGCAGCAGCAACAGCAAAAGCAGCAGCAGCAGCAGAAGAAACAGCAAAAACAGCAGCAGCAGCATCACCCTCAAGATGATGCTGCTGCAGAGGAACATTCAATGGGGGGCCCCCAGCAGCACAGCGGGGCCCCCACTCGCTGGGGCGAGGAGCTGCAGCAGTGGGGCCCCTGGCGTTGCCGGGGTGTCTGCGTAGAGGGTCTGGTTGTGTATAGAGCCAGAGCACGCTTGAGGGGGCCCCCCCGTGCATACAGCTCAGCAGCAGCAGCTGCTGCAGCAGCAG
>NW_013574927.1:0-1017 GCF_000499745.2 Eimeria mitis | reverse complement strand
GCAGCAGCAGGAGAGGCGGAGACAGAGGGGGCCCCCACCCGCAGGAGACAGCTGCCTTTGAGCCCCCCCCGCTGGTTGATATGGGTGCTCTCTGCAGGGCCGAGGGCAGGGTGATGGTGCGCAGCAGCAGCAGCAGCAGCTGCTGCTGCAGCAGCAGCTGCAGCAGCAGCAGCAGCAGCAGCAGCAGCTGCTGCTGCTGCTGCAGTGTTGAGGCCTCTATACGCCTCTTCAGGCCCCTAGAAGAAGAGGGGGACCCCAACGCTGAGGCCCTCTCCTTTGCTGCCCTCAGAACGCAGAGAGCAGCATTGAGCTGGTGGCTGCAGCAGCAGCAGCAGCAGCTGCTGCTGCTGCTGCAGCAGCAGCAACAAGAGATGCAGCTGATGCTGCGGCAGCAAGAGATGCAGCAACGGCAGCGCCAAGGGATGCAGCAGCAGCAGCAGCAGCAACAGCAGCAACCAGCGATGCAGATGCTACAGCAGCACCGACGACAACAGATGAAGCAGCAGCAGCAAGAGCTGCAGCAGCAGGCACAGCAAGAGTTGCAGCAGCAGCAACAGAACGGGCATGTGCAGCAGCAGCAGCGGCAATACATGCAGCAGCTGCACGGGGAGCAGCAGCCTCAGCAGCTTGGCCAGCAGCAGCAGCAGCAGCCGCAGCAGCAGCAGCAAACGCCACACCTGCAGCAGCAAGTGCTGCAGCATAACGAAGAAACCCAAAGTCTTTTCGTGGGGTGTCTGAGCAAATCAGAAGCAGCAGCAGCAGCAGCTGCAGAAGCAGCAGCATACGGTGCTGCTGCTGCAGATGGTGCTGCTGCAGCAGGCGGTGCTGCTGCTGCAGATAGTGCTGCTGCTGCTGCAGGTGATGCAGCAGCAGCAGCATCTCAACTGTACGCAGCAACGCAGGTTGCTTGGGGCCCCAAGTGAAGGCAAAGATCCTTCACGGCTGCAGCAGCAGCAGCAGCAGTATTCACTGCAGCAGTAAAAGCTGCAGCTGCAGCAGCACTAGTTGCAGCAGCAG
>NW_013574926.1:2129-2833 GCF_000499745.2 Eimeria mitis | reverse complement strand
TATATATATATATATATATGTATATGTATATATATATATATATATGTAGATATGTGTATAAATATACATACATATGAATACATATATGTATATACGAATATATATAAAGATGACGGGTAGATATAGGCGCAATACCTAGCAGTAGCTAGCAGTAGCTAGCTGTAGCTAGCTGTGGCTAGCTGTAGCTAGCAGCAGCTAGCTGTAGCTAGCATTAGCTAGCTGTAGCTAGCTGTAGCTAGCTGTGGCTAGCAGTAGCTAGCTGTGGCTAGCAGTAGCTAGCTGTAACTAGCTGTGGCTAGCTGTAGCTAGCTGTAGCTAGCTGTAGCTAGCTGTAGCTAGCTACCAGGAAAGGTGTAAAGGGCAATTCGCCTTTGTGTGCTGCTGCAGGAGGTTTAATTGCTGCTTCTGTTGCTGCTGCTGCAGCAAGTTTAGTTGCTGTTGCTGCTGCTGCTGCTGCTGCAAGCTTAGTTGCTGCTGCTGCTGCAGCTGCTGCAAGTTTAGTTGCTGCTGCTGCTGCAAGTTTAACTGCTGCTGCTGCTGCAGTGCCTATACTGGTGCTGCAGCGGCAATGCCTGCTGCTGCCGCTGCTGCTGCTGCTGCTGCTGCAGCAAACATTGCTGCTGCTGCTGCAGCAGCAGCAAACCTTGCAGTTGCTGCAGCAGCAGCAGCAAACGTTGCTGCTGCTGCAGCAGCAGCAGCAAACA
>NW_013574926.1:1837-2029 GCF_000499745.2 Eimeria mitis | reverse complement strand
GCTACACGGCCTACATACTCTAATATAGCGCCTGATGCACGAGCCAGCTTCTTGCGTGTGCTGCCTCGCTGACCTGCATATATATAAATAAATAAATAAATATATAAATATATAAATAAATATATATGTATATATGTATGTATATGTATAGGTTTATATCTATGTTTGTTTGGTTGGTTGGTTTTTTGTTTA
>NW_013574926.1:961-1737 GCF_000499745.2 Eimeria mitis | reverse complement strand
TGCGTGTGCTGCCTCGCTGACCTGCATATATATAAATAAATAAATAAATATATAAATATATAAATAAATAAATATATATGTATATATGTATGTATATGTATAGGTTTATATATATGTTTGTTTGGTTGGTTGGTTTTTTGTTTGGTTTGGTTCGGTTTGTTTGTTTAGAGTTTGATTTGTTTGTAGTTGTATATAAACATAAATATGTAAATATAAATATAGATATAAATATAAATATAAATATAAATGTAAATATAAATGTAAATATAAATACACTAATACAACAATATAACAATAAAATATCATAATACATCAATATAAAAATAAAATAAAAAAAAACAAAATACAAAAAATAAAAAACAAAATATAAAACAACAATACAACACAACCCACCAACCCCCCAAAACCGCACCAAACCACGCAAGAAAAGTACAAAAAACCTAAAAAAAAAAAAAAATAAAATAAAATAAAATAAAATAAAATAAAAAAAACCGAGTGTATGTACAGCACCTAGAGCATAGGAGTAATCTTTTTCTGCGATCATGAGATAGTCAGTATCGAAATCTCAAAAAAAAAAGAAAATAAAAAAATAATTAAAAATAAAATAAAATAAAAATAAAATAAAAATAAAATAAAAATAAAATAAAATAAAATAAAACCAAGTGTATGTACAGCACCTAGAGCACAGGAGTAATATTTTTCACCAATCATGAGATAGTCTGTATCGAAATCTTTAAAAAAAAAAGCAAAAACAAAAACAAATAAAAATAAAAATA
>NW_013574926.1:590-799 GCF_000499745.2 Eimeria mitis | reverse complement strand
ATCATAAGATAGTCTGTATCGAAATGTTCGTTTTGTGAAAAAGTTTCTTTTATTTCTCCCGTGAAATATCCCGGCATCTTTTGCTCAACTGCTGACATCACCTTCAACTCACTGCCCCGACGAGCTCGCCTGTGCATGCATATAATATTTATATATTTATATATATTTATATTTATTTATATTTATTTATATTTATTTATGTATATTAT
>NW_013574926.1:0-537 GCF_000499745.2 Eimeria mitis | reverse complement strand
TATATATATATATATATATATATATATATGACATCAACTCAACAACTAAACAAATAAATAAAAAACAAACAAACAACAAAACAAGCAACAAAACAAACAACAAAACAAACAACTAAACAACAAAACAAACAATTAAACAAAAACAAAAACAAAAGAAACAAATACACCCTATATCTTACTGCGTGCCAAAGATAGCGAGTCTCTCCGTTTTTCCCGCAACAAAAAAACAAAAAACCAAAAAAACAAAAACACAACAAAACTAAACAACTAAATAAATAAATAAATAAAAACTAAACAAACAAACAAAAACAAATACACTCTATATCTTACTGTGTGCCAAAGATAGCGAGTCTCTCTGTTTGTCCTGGCTTATCAGAACGAAGATCAGTAAAAAACATCAGAGTGTTCCACTCTTCCTCTACACTCCGCAAACCCGCGCCCTTTCGCCCCGTCACGTAACCTACACACTCGTGGGGGACCTGCGGGGAGAGAAGAGAGAGAGAGAGAAAGGAAGGGGGGAGGGGGGGATATATATAT
>NW_013574925.1:2267-2653 GCF_000499745.2 Eimeria mitis | reverse complement strand
CAATATTATGGGAAGCGTTACGGATCGTGCACGCTTAAGGACCGTTGGGTTATGCAGTTCAGGTGGGTGCAGCCACTATCGCAGTGTGCCGAACCCTTCCCAAGTGCACACTGCCGATGCGCTTAGAAAGTACGCTCTCGGGGACAGCTGCAGCTGTTCACCCCTGGCATGAGGCTGTTAATGTTCCAAATGTTTGGCTGCAAGCCTGGGCGCGTGCGTGCATGCATGCAGATTCGTGGATTTGCGGTGTGATGAGAGGTAGCTTGTTTTGTTTTTACCGTGCTCATGCTTGGTGTTTACGGGATCCGAACGTTTTGGCGTCGCGATGTGCGGTTTTGATACAGAGCTGGACGCGACAACCGAGCTCAGCGAACTAGCGGGAGTAT
>NW_013574925.1:1763-2225 GCF_000499745.2 Eimeria mitis | reverse complement strand
GTGTCGAGCGGTTAGCAACGTTGGCTATCCGGCCGGTTAGTTTTGATGGAAGTTAGCCTGCGGAGGATAGGAGCGGGGCCTGCAGAAAGTAGCGAGGATCCCGCAGCGCACTTTGTAGCTATTGCGCAACACGAAAACGGCAACTGCACGCCCGGTGGCTAGTCCGGATTCGCAGAAGGCATTCAATATGTTTTGTATTCGAATAATGGTAGCGTTGGGATTGGCTGACCGACATTGTACTGCGCTGGTCACCTGATGGGAAGGTATCACGCAGAGTAGACGGAGGAAAGAAGCAAGCGGGTCAGCAGAGAACCCTCTGTCTGCATGCACTTGACGCTGCAAGCCCGTGCCCCTGCGGTGCGGTTAAGCCTTCTCCGGCGTTACAATGGGGCGCCGCTTTTTTTCAGCAAGTACTCCGTCAATGGCAGACGCATTGGCGTTACGCAGGCATGGTAATGTGAA
>NW_013574925.1:0-1485 GCF_000499745.2 Eimeria mitis | reverse complement strand
GTAGTGCTGGCGGGCAGTTTTGTCGCGTATGATGTCATTTGCTTCGTGTGAATAGAATAGCGATACGCGAAAGGCGGGCAACACACGTATGTCAATGCCAACGGGTCTTGCACGGAAGCATGCGAAGCGTGCAGTTTATTTTGTGTTTATCAAGTAACGGCGATGAAGGCAAGAAGCGTGGTGGGGGAGGACAGTTTTGGTTTGCCGAGATTCATTAACCTGTTGCCGTTTGGGCCTTTGTGGAGGCTATGAATGTGTCTCTGTCTTTTGGTCGAGTTCTGCACCGCCTGCAAAGATGTGGATAATGCTTCAACGTAGGAGGCGGAGGCAACCAGGCAACAGGCCCCCAATTCCGTCTAACGGGACGGGGTCCGACAGGGACTCCGCGTGCAGCGCGTTACGTTGTTTCGCAATTAGTGTTAAGCTTTTTGTTTGTGTGCCCTGGTTGAGCGCACTTGCGTGTGCCGATATGAGCGTGTACAACACCTTTGCGGAAAACTACGGGACATGCATGTTTGAGCACCGTTGTGCTTGTCGGTTGCTTGCATGCGACGACAGCGGTGTGCCGACGCTTTGTCTGGCGTTCCGGTTGTGGAGTGTTTTGCTCAGCAAGTGCGCAAATGGTATTAGTCACGGTTGCGACGATGCGTAGCGTTCATCAATCAGACTAGTTTGTAGTGCGCCTGCAGTTGTCAAGCAAACTCATTTTCTCGGGGCGGTTAGGGATAGCGTTACATTTCAGCTTGTGGGGTAGCACGCATGGATGTACAGGCGCATGGGACGACATTTCGGATGATAGAACGTGAGACGAAGAGACGTTTCTTTCGGCTGCTGTCGTGCTTTTGTTTAGCAGAGGTTGGGATGAAGTTTTGTGGCGCTGCTATATGCGTCTTGCAAACAGAATCTGGTATGACAAACGATCTCAATGAACTTGTTACGCGATGCATTTACAAAGCAAGACATGAGACGAGATAGCACTAACTTGGCAGTGATTCGCGCCATATGCTTAGTAGGCTTGGCCACCAGTTGGGACCAGTTGCGTAGTGCATGATGGCAGTTGCTCTGCGGAGAATGGGAATAACCCAGGGCAGGACGCAGACGACAAACTTCTGTTGGGGCGTATGGTGCTTGCGCAAACGCACGCGGAACGCCTTGCTCACGGAAGTACCTCCTGAGTAACGGATGCACACAGCAACGTAGTGCGCGCGAGTGTCTTTCTGGTTTACGAGATTCATCGAGCCGTTTCAAGCTTGGGGTGGGCGCAGTTCATGAATGTGTTGCTGATTGTCTTTCGTCTGAGTTCGCCACCTTGCGGCAAAGCATCCGTAGCACTTTGGCATTGTAGACAGAAGCGAACAGGAAGCAGAGTGACAAGAGGATACGTAGTATTTGTGAGAGGCGTCGTGGATCTGCAGATGTGAGCAGCATGTGGCTATTTCTGTTAGACGCGTGCGAGCATCTGTTTCGACGGTTTGGTGAGGCGTC
>NW_013574924.1:2522-2744 GCF_000499745.2 Eimeria mitis | reverse complement strand
AGACACGTCCCTAGTTAGCGGGAGTGAAATGAAATTGCTCGCCTGTCCCTTCCCGTCAGATTTTGCGGAAAGGCAAGGTTGTCAAAGCCTGCCATGCCGGGGATGTAAACTGGCCCCCGCTTTATCAAATCGACCGGTCACTACAACAAAGTCGCACGTCCGCACCCCAAAGCTGTGCCCGTTCAGAATCGCTCCTTCGACAGCGCCACCACAGACAAGACT
>NW_013574924.1:2235-2365 GCF_000499745.2 Eimeria mitis | reverse complement strand
TCCCTAAAAAGCGCCAATACTAACTGTCGACGTCTGCTAGAGGACACAAAACCATACCAGGCCTACGTCTAACAGTTAAAGTTTCCCACGTACAGCCTGCCCAGTCAATGCTCCAGCGAGCCCAGCCGTA
>NW_013574924.1:0-2135 GCF_000499745.2 Eimeria mitis | reverse complement strand
TCCCTAAAAAGCGCCAATACTAACTGTCGACGTCTGCTAGAGGACACAAAACCATACCAGGCCTACGTCTGACAGTTAAAGTTTCCCACGTACAACCTGCCCAGTCAATGCTCCAGCGAGCCCAGCCGTGTCTCGGTGAGATCCCCGGCGGCGCCACGAAAGGCAGCATGCATATATCTGGTGCGCCGGTTTGCTTCACGGCGTCTAAGGCCGCTGAGGCGTACGGTTCAGTCCATGCAGGACACCGACACTATTCTGGAATCGAATGCAAACATCCGGCATGCTTGCTTTCGCCAAAGCAAACACACTGCGTTGGCCAGTATATCAGCCTCCGCCAAGATCGGTTGCACCGCTGACTGCATTCTACGCGATAGCGAGATGCAGGTGTGGGGGGGAGGGGGCACAGGACAAACAATTACATGCGCAGGGTAGTCTTGGCTCAGCATCGCATATCTCGTGGCTGCCTTCTGATTGCATACGGCAGCTTCATTTCAAAAACCATGGTAGGCGCGGCTGCGGGTTGTGGGTGCATTTGGTATGCACTGAATGGCAACGCTAACGACCACTAATGATACTAGATACAAGCATATTGCCAGACGGCTCGTGCGCAAAAATATCCGCACTCCCTGTCAGCACGCCTCTCATCAATAATTTCTGCCATGTTGTAGATGCTCGACGTCGAATGCCACCACGCCAGACGAGTGAGCAGATGCCAGCGTAAACATTCTCTAGTGAAACCAGTGGCCTAGAAAGTGTTTTCGGGGCCACAGGTGTGTGGCGGAACCTTTGCACAAGATCCTCTGAAGACAGGATTGGGCTTGCCAGGTCTCGTCCCCTCGCAGCATTTCTCCAGCACTGAGAGGGGTGGTTGCAGGATGCCACTGCCCTAGGGAGCGCCGGCGGTTACGCGCAGCGCCACAGAGAGCCGAATTGCCGTTGCGCTCGTTCAAGCAAAGACAAGCCGCAACGCGAGACGTCGGCACTAACAAAAGATCCACTGAAGCTCCAACGATTATCTCCTCTCATCCACGTTCTTCAATCACAGTCTCCCTGTCGTCAAACACTTCTTCCTTCCGCCATTGTTGACGTTTCGAGCAAACGATACGGCACGTGATCACAGCGCAATAAAGCGATCGTTTGCAGACGCTCTTGAAGCTACGCAACACACACAGCAGTGCATGGCGTGTTTGCCAAATGCTCAAGCTCGGGAGACCTCCAAATAAGACTTTAAAGATGCACGCTGACTGCTCCATGGCGGGCGCCACACGTGACGCACTCGCTGCACCGTTTGGCGGCCTCACTGAACTTCTGCGTCTGGCCCTCAGTTCCGCCAAGGCGCTTACAAACGAGCAGGGATTCCAAAACCATACACCGCATGGAAAAATACCGACCACACGGCGGAATACTGGCCGTTCAAAATTCCAATATAAAGTGCACCCACTAGCCAATAGAACGGCCACCTCTGGACAGTACAGCAGGTCCGCAGCCTACATTTAACCAATTGTCGAGGTAAATTCATAGCCCCCCACCCTTTTGCCCTGCACCATACTACGACCAGGCTTCCAACGAAAGCAAACTTCCCCACAATCAGCAAGGGCAACGAAAGTAACCCACTGCCTGCAGGCACATTCAGACGAATGTCAGCCTTAGATATACTGCGCCAGGCAAACAACCAACAGTCGGCATTGCGTCCCAAAAGACACGTCCCTAGTTAGCGGGAGTGAAATGAAATTGCTCGCCTGTCCCTTCCCGTCAGATTTTGCGGAACGGCAAGGTCGTCAAAGCCTGCCATGCCGGGGATGAAAATTGGCCCCCATTTGATCAAGTCGACCAGTCACTACAACAAAGTCGCACGTCCGCACTCCAAAGCTGTGCGCGTTCAGAATCGCTCCTTCGACAGCGCCACCACAGACAAGACGTGCCACCTTCTACAGCTGTCAGCTCTAAGGAACATGCTGCGCGGAATGCTTACCAAGCACTGAACAAGATTCCAAGAGCGCGTCGAGCAGTGCACTGCCGCTCCCACTACCCAACCCACGACAAAATGCATTGTGCCATTCACCAATCCCTAAAAAGCGCCAATACTAACTGTCGACGTCTGCTAGAGGACACAAAACCATACCAGGCCTACGTCT
>NW_013574923.1:2613-2835 GCF_000499745.2 Eimeria mitis | reverse complement strand
TATATATATATATATGTATATATATGTATATATATATTGTTTGTCGCCAAAGCCTCGTCTAGCTCTGCTTAGAGCAGTTAATAAAAACTACACTAATAAATATAACTATTAACTAATTTTTATATTTCTATATTTATAAAAATAATAAATAAAAAGAATAAACCTAAATAGACAACAAATAAACAACCACAAAGAAATCAGAAAAAAGAATTTTGATGCTTG
>NW_013574923.1:2050-2450 GCF_000499745.2 Eimeria mitis | reverse complement strand
TATATATATATATATATATATATATATATATATATATATATATATATATATATATATATATATCATATATTTACATTATATTTACACCCTCTATAAAGATCTATATGAGGCCATCGCCTACACACAGATCATCACCGCCGTCATATATAAATAAATTTGCTTTGTATGCACGTCTATACCACAACGAAAACTGTTAAAAACACCTCATTTTTTTTTCTTTTTTTTCCCCTTTCACTGCATGCATGCAACGCATGCATGCAGTGCATGCATGCATGCATGCATGCACAGCATTGAATATTTTATTTAGTCAACTTCCTCCATCTTTGATGCCTCATCAGCAGCACCTTCAACCTCTTCTAGCGGGGGAAGATCATCCTCTTTAGCCTCTTCATCGTCATCG
>NW_013574923.1:1536-1950 GCF_000499745.2 Eimeria mitis | reverse complement strand
ATCTATATGAGGCCATCGCCTACACACAGATCATCACCGCCGTCATATATAAATAAATTTGCTTTGTATGTACGTCTATACCACCACGAAAACTGTTAAAAACACCTCATTTTTTTTTCTTTTTTTTCCCCTTTCACCGCATGCATGCACAGCATTGAATATTTTATTTAGTCAACTTCCTCCATCTTTGATGCCTCATCAGCAGCACCTTCTACCTCTTCTAGTGGGGGCAAATCATCCTCTTTAGCCTCTTCATCGTCATCTATAGAAAGGCCTAGTTTTATCATACGGTGTATACGAGCAGCAAACTGTGTAGGTTCTTCTAAACTAAATCCAGAAGTAAGAAGAGCAGTATCATATAGTAACCATATTAAATCTTTAACAGTTTTATCAGATTTATCTATTGATGCTTTA
>NW_013574923.1:833-1436 GCF_000499745.2 Eimeria mitis | reverse complement strand
TGTATACGAGCAGCAAACTGTGTAGGTTCTTCTAAACTAAATCCAGAAGTAAGAAGAGCAGTATCATATAATAACCATATTAAATCTTTAACAGTTTTATCGGATTTATCTATTGATGCTTTGTTTTTTATTTCTATCATTATACTATGATAGCCATTCACCTCCATAGTTTTTTTACTAACCATATAACTCGTCATACTATTATCTCTTAATGCTTGAGCTTTCATAATACGTTCCATATTTGCAGACCAACCAAATTCAGTAGTAACTAATACACAAGGAGAATCTGTAATTCTATTTGATAAAATAACTTTATCTACTTTATCATGTAAAACTTCTTTTATAAGTTTTAATAAAGGTTCAAATTCAGCTTTTAACTCCTCAAATTTTTTCTTCTCTTCTTCTGTTTCATCGATTTCTAAACCTTCTTTTGTACAACATTTTAATTTATGATTATCAAATTCTTTTAATTGTTGAACTGCATATTCATCTATAGGATCCGTCATATATAAAACTTCGTATCCTTTTTTTGTTAGTTTTTCTAAGAATGGTGAATTCGCTACTGTCTGTCGGGATTCTCCTGTTATATAATATATATCTTTC
>NW_013574923.1:322-705 GCF_000499745.2 Eimeria mitis | reverse complement strand
AAAAAAAAAAAAAAAAAAAAATATCGATAAAAACCATTTTTTTTTATTTTTATGTTTTATTTTTATTTTATTTTAGTTTTATTGAATTATTTTTAAAAAAAAAATAAAAAAAAAACAAATCAGGATTTGGGGTGTATATTAGGGAGTTTCTCCGCACTCACACTGCATATACAGCGTAGGCGTGGTGCATGTTCCCAATCATCATTAAACTAACAAACAAATTTATAAATTAAATTAATATAAATATTTATCGTAAAACAACAAACAAATTTACAAATTAAATTCATATAAATATTTATCGTAAAACAACACAACATAGATATATATACATATTATGTATAGGTTTCATAGATAGAGGCGCATACACCATACATACATAAGGC
>NW_013574923.1:0-277 GCF_000499745.2 Eimeria mitis | reverse complement strand
TATATATATATATATATATATATATATATATATATATATATATATATATATATATATATATATATAGCTTGGAGGTGTTTATCGCGGATAACGCAACCGTCTCCCATCATAGCGGCTAATAAGCCGTAGTGCCTTACAACTACAAAAATGCATATAAACATAAAATATATGAAACATATAAAATATATATATATATATACATATTTGTATACACACGCATGCATGCATGCATGCATGCATGCATGCATGCACGGATGCATGCATGCATGCATGCATG
>NW_013574922.1:2185-2836 GCF_000499745.2 Eimeria mitis | reverse complement strand
TTGGTTTTTAGTAGGGGCCTCGGTGGCAAGCAGAAATTCTGTGGGACCACAGCGTAGGTTGTGCTTATGGTCTGAGTGCACTGCGCGAAAGAAACAAATGAGGAAACCCACCCAAAATCTGCGAAGAAGCCGAGCTTTGGGATTGCGATTCAACTGTGTTGGATTTCGCTCAGAGCACACGGGCGTCCTTTGGAAGGCGCCCACGTTTGCGAATAACGCCCGTTTCTGTTGATGTTCACGTCGGGGATGAGATGAGAACACCCCAAGTGGTAGATTTGTGGTTATGGCGTATCTCGTACAGACGCACGCTGGAATAACTTTGGTGTACATATATTCAAGGTGCTGCCGGTGCGAAGATTAGCTTGAAAGTTCTGTCGTGCTAGACGTCAGCCAGATATTTGCACGAAGGTTCCATATTACACGTGGCGCCATATCTCCCGTACGATGCAACGCTGGAGGGGCCTGTGTAAATACCAAGGAGGTGCGTGGCTTTTATTCAAGTTTTATTCCTTGCAGGCATCTAGCTCTGTGATAACCGGAAGTATTCGAATTGTTGGTGTAGGGATGCAAGAGCGCAGATAAAGGGCAACGTTGGGGAAGCATGATGGGTTTCGTAATTGCACTAAGCTGACTCGTGCTTGAAGGGACCCC
>NW_013574922.1:1748-2085 GCF_000499745.2 Eimeria mitis | reverse complement strand
ATCGTGGGTAAGCACGCTCATTTATAGGCCGCCAGCTGTGATCGCATGAACATCCCACGTTTATTGCGAAGACTGTATCGGGGGTCTGCAACGTAATCAAAAAACGTGGGCGATTAATGGGCTCTACTAATGTTTCTGTGTAAGCGGTTGCCATTATGATAGTAACTGTGGGGTCCGGTGACAAACGCATCATGGGGTCTTCACTCTCCAATTTAGCGATAATGGTCTGTTTCCCAGATGGGCACACAGGGAATGGCCTGCCTTGCTTAAGGGATGCCCAAACGACTGCGCTAAGTGCTCCAGAAGAATTAGCTGGTGGCTGGTTTGCTCCCAGTAT
>NW_013574922.1:0-1648 GCF_000499745.2 Eimeria mitis | reverse complement strand
GTGGTCTGTTTCCCAGATGGGCACACAGGGAGTGGCCTGCCTTGCTTAAGGGATGCCCAAACGACTGCGCTAAGTGCTCCAGAAGGATTAGCTGGTGGCTGGTTTGCTCCCAGTATTTGGTGACACACATTGTTGCGTTTGAGCCTGTGATTCTACNATTAGCTGGTGGCTGGTTTGCTCCCAGTATTTGGTGACACACATTGTTGCGTTTGAGCCTGTGATTCTACCTCTATACTAAATCTTCCGTAACGCATGCTCGCTATACTTCGGAGCATATGTGCACTATGCATGAAACACGAAAACATAATAATCGATGCCCAATATTCCGCGGGCGAGACAGGAAGACGAAGTAGGCTGGCAGCCCGTTACCTCTTGTTAGACCCTCCATTTCGGTGTAGATGCCGTATAGTACACCTTCTAAAAAGCAAGTGGCGCCGGTAGCCAGGGAAACTGACGAGAACTGGGAAATTTCCAAGAACACTATTTGCCAGGCGGTGTGTAGAAATTGGATGTGCACTGCAAAAATGCCCTCCCAAGCGAATGGCTGGAAATGTAGCCAGGGAATGGCAGAACTAAGCGGACATGCCCTACCATCCGCCTATTTAGCTTATATATTTTCCAACTCACAGACGACCCTGCATGTGGACTTCAATGCACTGTGCACTATCCGCCGAAGCTCGAATGCTTGGACTTGCATCATCCAATGATGCCCGCTAACAGTACGTAGATAGGTCGAGGCTGGCGAACCAAAGAAATAACAGTTTTCTTCATCCTACATCTACATGTTTGCTACATGAACATCCACCAATGCAGAGTTTGAGTTTTGGGGGAAACGCCCTTAACGCGGGAAATCACCAAGTTTTGAGCTCCACCGTGCCTGCCGAAAAGTCGTTGTGTTTGGAGCCAGAACATGCCTGCCTTTAGGCTGTATGTTATTAGGCTGCGATGCTAAAGGACCGTTTGTAACGGGGACAAATCTCAGCAGGCCGATGGCGCCTGGACGGCGCAGCTCAGCACCATTCTTTAGTAACCTTACTCTGCATAATTTAGTATTTGGCGATCTCCTAGGTGCCCTACGTTAAACGAAAAATATCGTTGATCAACTACAATTAAAATTAGANTATTTGGCGATCTCCTAGGTGCCCTACGTTAAACGAAAAATATCGTTGATCAACTACAATTAAAATTAGACAAAATAAAGAATATAAAAAAATAACGCACAGCACTGCATCCGAAACCCACGACCACAGATTCTACGATTATTCCACTCCCGCACGCAATTAATCTTTCACGCTACAGCTGTCATCGACTAGACACAGATTGTGCACTTAGACGCAGACAGCGTTAGCCTCATTCAACAGCTAGTACGTTGGTGCTCCACAAGCATCCTTTGATGATGACAGCCTCAGGAACGCAGCAATGCGCCCTGCAGCTTCCTCAATATCGAAGCACGAGGGCCTAGCGTGCACACAATGAGAACTGCCATTATGCGACAAACTCGTTGTTATACGTCTGGGAGTGCAGCATCAACCTCGCACTGCCAGCAGCAGGTGCAACCCTCCCTCCTCTCGCTCGCAGTTTACATGCTCTCAGAGGTTCACGGTCGCCCAGGGGAATTGCTGTATTGTGGCCTCTTTGTGGAGTAGTA
>NW_013574921.1:2464-2656 GCF_000499745.2 Eimeria mitis | reverse complement strand
TGCTGCTGCTGCTGGGGGGGGCTTGAAGACTGTTACCCAGCCCCGCCGCTGCCAGCAACGCCACAGCGCCGTCAGCTCCGGGGGCCGCAGCTCCCGCAGCGCAGCCAGCTGCACTGCAGGCCGGTAGAAAGGCAGCGGTGTGAGCACGACAGCCTGCAGCAGCAGCAGCAGCAGCAGCAGCAGCAGCAGCAA
>NW_013574921.1:841-2293 GCF_000499745.2 Eimeria mitis | reverse complement strand
TGCTGCTGCTGCTGCTGCTGCTGCTGCTGCTGCTGCTGCTGCTGCTGCTGCTGCTGCTGCTGCTGTTGCCTACCTTCAGCATATTGCGGGCCATCAGAATACGGGGGCAGCTCAGCGGTCGAGACACCTGAAAGGAGACACCGAAAGAGCAGCAAAGGAGACAGCTGCAGGGGGGCCCCAACGCCCCCGGAGCAGAGGCAACAAATAAATAAAGAGAAAAAGTAGCAGCAGCTGCTGCAGCAGCAGCAGCAGCAACTGCTGCTGCTGCATCCTGCTGAGCTTGGCTGCTGCAGCAGCAGCTGCTGCTGCTGCAGCAGCAGAATAAACTAGAGCAGCAAACACATGCAAACCCACCAAAGACCTCCTGGGGGCCCCCGGGGCCTCGCCCCTGTATACGCTGTGCAGCCGCAACTCCAAGGCAGAGGGAATGCGGCCCTCAAGGACAAAGTGACGCAGAGCTGCTGGGTCTAGACGCCTGTATACACAGCAGCAGCAGCAGCAGCAGCAGCAGCAGCAGCAGGAGCGCAGCATGGAGACAACAGAGACGTGGAAGGGGGGTGAGGGGTGGGGAGAGTTAAAGAGATAGCAGAGAGAGAAAGGAAGAGAGAAAGAAGAGGGATGAGAGACAGAAAAAAGGAGACAGAGAGATAGAGAGGAGACAGACAGAGAACACAGGACAGAGGCAGAGGGAGGAGGAGGGGGACTGAGAGACGAGGAGAGAGACAGAAGAGCAGAGAGAGAGAGACAGAGAGAAAGACAGAGAGACAGAGAGAGAGAGACAAAGAGGGAGATAGAGAGAGAGACAGAGAGACAGAGAGAGAGACAGGGAGAGAGACAGAGAGAGAGACAGAGATAGAGAGACAGAGAGAGAGAGAGACAGAGAGAGAGACAGGGAGAGAGACAGAGAGAGAGACAGACAGAGACAGAGAGACAGAGAGAGAGAAGAGAACGAGAAGCAGACACAGAGAGAAGGAGAGACACTAAGAATAGAAAAAAAAAGAGACAAAGGCAAAACGAGAGAAAGAAAGAAGAGACAAACAAAGGGAAAAGAGAGACAGTCAGAAAAATTAAAAAACACAGAAAGAAAAGAAAAAGAAACAAACAAAATAAAAGAGAAAAAAACACAAAAAAAGACAAAGAAAAGAAGAAGAAACAAACAGGACGAAGAAAGAGACAGGAAAAAAACAGAAAGAAATAAAGGATAAGCAAACAAAACAGAGACAGAAAGAAAAAAAATAAAAAGGGGACAGAAAGAAATGGAGAAGAAGCCAACAAAACAAAGAAGAAGAGAAAGAAAAGGAGACAGAAAGAAAAGAAGAACCAAAGAAAACAAAGAAAAGAAGAAACAAAAAAAACAAAGAAAGAAAAAAAAATAAAAAAGGAGACAGAAAGAAAAGAAGAAACAAACAAAACAAAGAGAGAAAAGAAAAAACAAGCAATGCAAAGAAAAAA
>NW_013574921.1:0-735 GCF_000499745.2 Eimeria mitis | reverse complement strand
AAAAAAAAAAAAAAATAAAAAAGGAGACAGTACCTGAAGCTGGTGAAAATTCTCGCATTGAGGGAGCGGCGGCCCAAAACAAAACCAAAAAAGAGCCGCGCGCTGGCGGGGGGCAGCGGGGGCATGCAGAGACACCCGAGGATCTGTGCATGCAGCCCCAAAAAAAAAATAAAAAAAATAAATATATTTTATGTAAAGGAGATAATAAATATATAATACACTCAGCAGATACACTATACACTGCGCCGCTGCTGCTGACACACAACAACTACACAACAAGTCTATATCAGCTCTGCGGTCTCTCTATATGCATGCATGCATACATGTATGTATGGACACACAGATATAACGCATGCATGCATGCATGCATGCATGCATGCATGTACACACACATGTAACACATGCATGCATGCATGCATGTACACACACATGTAACGCATGCATGCATGCATGCATGTACACACACATATAACGCATGCATGCATGCATGCATGTACACACATATATAACGCATGCATGCATGCATGCATGCATGCAGCTTGTCAAGCCCCATGTTACCTGCCAAATGCGGTGATCTTCAGGGGGAAGCGCCTGCGAGTTTGCGTTGAAGACCCAGGCCTCGGCCAGGGGGCCCCCTGTCCTCTCAGGGGCCCCCTGGGGCCCCTGGGGCCCCTGGGGGCCCTGGGGGCCCCGGGGGGCCCCCGTGTTTATACGGGGACTGTACGCGGCGAGCCA
>NW_013574920.1:14967-16160 GCF_000499745.2 Eimeria mitis | reverse complement strand
TGTTTTACTTCAGGAGGTAGGTCTACGGATTTGCTAAAATATATGTGCGCCTCTTAATACCCCAGTCACTGTATGACTTGTAGGTTTTGACTTCGCTCTGAACACTTTTTCCGGTGTAGTGATGACACGTTGGGCTGATCGGTCCGTCAAAGCGCAGCTATTCGTGACACAGGCTGTAAGCGTTTCGCTGATTTCATCAATTTCCTTCGTGTAAAAGCACAGCTCTAGAAAGATGTAGTCGCGTGTAATGTGGTGCTCTGTCAAAAAAGCAGCGTTCCGGCTCCCGCCCACGTATTTGTTCAGGCAATACGCTGCATGATATTCTTGCGTTGGTGTGGACAGGCTGTACGTTTGTTATCAGGGAATTATGGAACAACTTACTTACAGAGTGGACCAGACTTGTAGTGAATGTTGCTGCAATCGTTTGCTGACAGAAGTCAGCTTTCATGTATTCTTGTAAGGGGCAGCTTAACCGCGTTCGTTTCAAGAATTTGTTAGAAAAGGAATCGATATAATAGTTTTAGCTCAACGTGTCCATCATCTGCCGTCATTACTAGGTTCGCTGTTGTTGCGCACGCGATACACCTCGTAAAACGGGATATCCAGCATTCCGCCAGTATAACACCGCTTTTTAAATTTTTTCTTACACTTCTTACACCACAGGAGAATGTTTGACCTTGAGAAATCAGTTTACGGGACAAATTTTTTGTGTGGGGTGGCAAGCGATGTGCGGCAGTATCTGGATCCGACAAGGTACGTCTCGGCTGTTGCCTCGTGTCTTGATCGCAGAACGTGCGTTGCTTGTTGCTGTTTTCGCGTGGGAGAATTTTGCACACTGTGTGGCGGTCCTGCAGTCAGTTAGCCTTGCGGGGTCCAGTCATGTTATGCGCAAAAACCAACCGCGGGCATACCCCAAATGCCCGCTATGGTTGCGTTTGCCCTCTGAAAAGGTCCTCGTTTACTTATTGATTGGCTGTCTAGTGGTAAAGTGAATCTCAACACAGAGAGTAAGAACAGTAGTTGTTCACTATGACGCAGATTTTGTTCTGTTTTGGCCGTTTGCCCGCCTTTGTATTGGGGATATGGATTGCAGAAATGGAGTTGACAGTCAGACGCAGTAGGCATCTGGATTTCTTCCCCCGGCTTGCGGTTATCACCGTTCACACAGGAAGTGGGTTGCTTTGTCAGGCTTG
>NW_013574920.1:11992-14867 GCF_000499745.2 Eimeria mitis | reverse complement strand
GCCTGAGTTCGTGGTGCCTATTTGTAACCTGTACCTGATTGCGCTTCAACCTGACATGCATTGTTACTAGCCGTGCATTGTCTCGCGCTCTACAGTGTGGTGGGACGACCGCGTACGGGAGTACTAAAGGAGGGAAGAACATAGCACAACGGACGGCCTCCTGCCCCGGCATCGACTCAACCGTTCTTCAGAAAGTGAGACATACATCCATTACAGCCTCGCGAATGCCTTAGTAAGGTAACGGGTGAAGACATGAGCAATCTTTTCTGGTTTGACATTGTGCAGGCGTTGCACTGAACTCATCAGACAATCGTGTACCTGCGACAAGTAGAATCTTTCGTGATCGCTGAAGTAAAGCCAGCAGGCGCAGCTAACTGGGTAGTGATGGCGTGTTGTTGGACTCAGAAAGTGTGTCGAGTTTGGCCTCTGTTGCACCGGACACTGCGCGGAACAGCAACATACGTTGATATTCTGAGTTGTCGATGCCTCCTTTGCCTGTGGTGCTGTTTTAGCGCTCTTGGGCTGTTTCACACCTGCCTTGGTGAGTGGATCGTTCGGCGATATAGAGCCGTTTTTTATTGTGCATGCTGGAGTGCAGAGTAAGCATGCCTAGTAGATTGCAGCTGACGTTTAGGCACAACAGGAGCCTGTCCTTGTACAGTGGCTTCCCCTGGATGGCTTTAGGAAGTGCGTTGCTCAAACAGCCCGTACTACACAGCTAAGAAGAAGCTTGCTGAAGGAGTGCACGGGTTAGCATTTTGCACGTATTAAAGAAGCCTTGTGATTTGACTTACTTTTGAGTATAGTAATGTCTTGGCCTTGTCTTTAAGATGGACTTTGACCGACGCGAACTCATGAGGGAGCGGCAACCAGCAGCCACGCCAGAATCTGCAATGTCGAAGATAAATGCGTGACACGTAGAGGGGCACAAAAGCGAAAACAAGAACAGGAGAAAAGGAGGGAAAGAAAGGCAGACACAAGACGAGAGGCAGAGAGAATAATCAGGAAGACGACCAATTCGGGGACAAATTCAAAGGAGAGATAGGATTTAGGGTTTATGGTTAAGGATTGAGGGTTTAAGATCGCTGCCAGGCACCTTTCTCCCACTGCATGGTGCGAACCCCATTTTAACTGCAGGAGGTGCGTACCTGCAACTCCTTTCTGCATAGTGAATCGATGCAGGTATCTATAGGTATCCTAGACTTCGCACAGTAGCTTGGTTGCTTGCTAATAGTAAGCGAGACAAATGGTAAGCAAATTGTTGTATCCTACGTGTTGCACTAGTTGGCAGATTTTTCACTTTCGCCAGCTTCATTTGCTCGGTACATAGCAACGTTCTGCCCGTGCTTAACTGGCGACGGAAGAAGTTGTCACGATAGTCATACTAGATCCAAAGAACCATAAGGAGCGTTGTTTTAGCAATAGCTAAGGCGTAGGAAATCATATTTTTGGCAGTGTTTGTGGCTGTTTGCTCGCATTTTCCTACGAGAGCAGACGGTAGGTCTCCCAGTGGCATCACACAGGACTTTGCACAAAATGGCTGTTACTATGTTCCAGGGACTGCAAACAGGCGATATCCACCGGCTTTTGCATTGGTTTCCTTTTTGCTTGTCATTGATAATAATGACCTTGACATCGTAACATGCGCTACCAGCACTTGAACAGCGAAGAAAGCAATTCTCACTGTAGTCATATGGGCTTGAAGTTTGCTGTTAACGCGTCATTCACGTCCTTCTAGTTGAGGAATACAGCGTAGGGAGCTGTTTGTGAGAACTTGTGTTGGAGATGGTGAGTTCGTTGGCCGCAGAGTCTGTTCTGCTAATCATAGTTGTGTTGCGTACGTGTCGCTGGGTGTTCGCTGATGGTAGGTATCCGTCGACAAACTTCACGCTAGCAATGGATAATGTGTGTCTTGTGGGAGATGTTGCCTGTGAAGGAAGGTTTTTCAATACTTTGTACAGGATGACACTCAGTTGCTTTTGATATTCAGCACCCTTCGTTCAATGTCTATTTAACTTTCTCCGGAAAGCAGAAAAAGTATTTAACTGCAACAGCAATCGCCTGCTGGATTATGTTAGTGAGCTGGCCACTGAGAGGCTCATTTCTGAAAACGAATGTACGTGAGGCGCTAATTGTATATCAGGCCAAGGCGGTATGTTGTTGAACCCAAGACTGGCTAAATAAAAGCAAGCATGCCCCAATATACATTGCAGGGGACGGTCGGGAGAACACAAGATAGCATTTTTGCCTTGTTGCCTTGTCTCGACATTGCTACTGTCCAGGACAAGCCAACAACCGCTAGGTTTTTGCCTTATGAAATAGCAGCAAGCGTGAGCTCAAACATGATGTTGCAGAGGGGCAATTTGGCAACACCATCTAGATTTCACGATGAAGGTTGGGTGGAGCATAGTTGGCGAGCGAGCTCTGGCGGCACTGTCCTCTGTGTCGGTCTGATGTACCGCTTCCGAATAAGCAGTAATTTCATTACTTTGCATTGAGCTGGGATCCGTGGCTTCATGATAGGAGTTAATTTCTGCACAGCGCGTGAACGTGAGCTCGGCCCACTCGCGTGCAGCGGACAGACCCGTGACGCATGCATATTGAATGATGAGCATCGTCTTCGGTCCTTGGCTCCCTTCACTGCGTACCGGCCCACAATTCATGAACCGGGATCAGGTATATATAACGACTTGCCCTTTCAGATCTACTTGTTGAAGTCCCCGACGGTCAGTTGTAGATGCTGGTACAGAATGTGCGTTTCACTCTACAGTGTCTGCCGTCTACAACCGGCATATTTGCTGGAGACGAGGTTCGGAGGAATCTGGCACATTGGATGGGATGTTTAAATGCGTTCCGTCACTGCTAGTTGCTTTGG
>NW_013574920.1:5389-11878 GCF_000499745.2 Eimeria mitis | reverse complement strand
ACAGGCAGAGCACTGTTGATAACGAAAGTATATTTGCTGAGCTCTGCGTACTTGAATATACCAGCGTGCCTCTAGCGGATGACCTCTCTACGTGTCGTTAATGTTTGGTCAAGTTCGTTAGCTTGGGCATTCACTGATCTTCAGAGTTTTAGTCCGTCTTGGTTGGATAGTCAAGACCCCATTTGGGTTGGTTTAGCCTTGCGGGGTACTTTATTTCTACTACAGATTGTACGTAACTGACACTTGATAGCCACGTTGTAAGTATGAGGGGAATTGTAGCCGAAATCCTTCTCAAGAATATTCGGTACTCTTATATGATGTGCAAGCTAGCTGGGTTGCGTTTGAGCTCCACTCGAGAGATGGAAATGCTGCCTCTGACCTGGCTTGGGCCGTGGCGATATCCCTGTGCTTGTAATGTTGATGGCGAGGCTGGAGTATTTGGAAAATTAGAGAGTGGGTTCTGAGTAGACGGCAGAGAAATGCACAAAACACTTGCGTAGACGTGATGGGGATTTTACGTGCTACGGTCCCGATTGTGTTCATCCTGATACCCTGGTAGACTATCTTTTCGGTTTCACAAAAGCGTGGTTGCGGAACGGCGCAGAGAGTAAGCTTCCTCTCGAGATACGCAGCGTCTGGATGGCATGGCATATAGAAACTTTGGCTTCAGCAACAAGGCGCCTTCGTTTCGCTTCTAACGTGGGGATTGCAGATAATTACCGGGATCCCCGCAAAACTGTAATTTGAGCATTCAGGCAGTACGGCCCTGTCTCTTTGCTTCGCGGAACTAGGTTGAGTCACTGCTTTAGATATTCTCCATGCCCAGCTTGCTCTCGTAGCCTTTAGGGTGCCGAAGAGTCTAGGGTGCCGTTGCGAGGCCAGATTGTGCGTTCACATAGGCTTCGACGCAGTGCATACCGCCTGTTTGTTAGCAAGCAGCGCGCGTTCCCCTCGGCTACCGGGGTACGAGCAGCCCGTTAGCTGCATCCTATGGCAATCAGTTGTGTGACATACGCCTTCTGCTTTCCTCGATCTAGACTCAGGTAAACAAGGGCTGGGACAAGCCTGGAACTCTGAGCAGTTGGGCATGTGCGCGCGAACCAGTTGGTATGTGCGAAAACCTACGAAATTACAGCGAGACAATAGGTGTTTCCTCCAATTTTGCAGCTCGTCATCCAGACGTCAATACTTTGTTGGCTGGCGCCTGCTTTATGGCCAAGGAGGGGTGAGGTGTTTTGACATTTGAGCAGTTCGTACGTGTCTGTATACAGCAAACGTGCTTTGAAGCATTCGCTCAATTCACAAATGATTAGGGAGCTGGTTGTCTGAGCATGGACTGGGCAGTCCCGTTCGGCCGTGCAGAACTGAGAACCCAGGACACGCCTAGCAGTTGATCTTCCCAGAAGAACAATTAACTGTTTTCTGAATGGAGTCAAACGAAGTACATGTAGAGTTTCAGGCCGTTTCATCTTGCACAATCACTGAAAGGTAAGAGGTTGGCGGTAAAGTGCTCATAGACTTTGGATTCAGCATACTTCCATCAGTTTGTGCGTTTTCCACCACAGAATATCAAAAACTATATTTGTATCGATCGTGACTTAGGAGATTGAGTGAAAATAGTGACCACAGTTTATGTGAGCCTAGGCTATTTCGTAGTAAAAAGCACTACTTTCCGTCGGTCGATTGCCAGCGGGGTTGCTCCACGCGAACATGATCACCGGCACTGTCATGTGGTGCAAATTGGCGGCGATGGTTTGCTTTTAAAAACAGGAAGTAGGTTTCATCATTCGATTGCTGTGAATATGCAAGTTTAATCGACAACAGGCAAAGCTTACCCTTGCCTAAGCTTGGTTACCTGACGAACAGTGTAGGCAGCTTTCAGAAAGCCTGCATCCCGTTTTTCCCACACACCGGCCCGAGAGTGCATTGAATTTGGACAAAAGCGATCTCATGGAGTAACAGCGCGATCGAGGCAATGACATGCTGATGCGCCGTTAGTCAAAAGGTTGTAGCTGTTTCCGTCGAATGTATGGCGCAGTTCGTGCGTTTAATGGCTCACATCGTTACGCGCTTTTCGTTATGTTGCGTACTTGTTTGCTTCACCGACCCGCGTTATTTAAGGCGCCAGTCGACTACACTGCGGAGTCCACTGTTTGCAAACGGTTGTAGGTGGCCCCTTACGAATATAAAGACGTTCAGTCGAAATGGTGAACTTCTGGCATGCAGATTGTGCGTTTGTTCTCCAATATGAGGAAATGAGGAATACAACGCAGGAGCCAGCTCACACGGCTAGTGCTGCACAGGTTTAGGCTACCGGAAGTTTGGAGTGTAAGACTAATGGATTCTTGGGCTACTTTTACTACAGCTGTGATTGATTTCCAGAGACCAATATATGGCGTTCAAGATTGTTGGGTTCCTTGTGGAGAGTGCATTACGGTGCTCGGTAGGGAATGCGGTACTTTGCACAGCAAGTACGATAGCCTTGTTGCAGCGTACAGTTCGTGGGAGCAGGACTGCGGCCTTGCATTTTGCGTGTGGCTCCTGGGTTAGTATGTTGTGTAATTTCGCTACTGCGCCGTGGGCTGGAGTGAGCGCGCCTAAGGGGATGTGAATGACGTTGCGGACTGCCGCTTTCTTCTCAGGTTTACCACTTAGAGCATGCGCGTGTCATCAAAAAGACAAGTAGGATGTCATGCACTGCGCTGTCATAACGGATACTTCTGGTACGCCGTGCATCGTGTACCTCGTCGCAGTCTGTACGCCTGGGCTATGGATTTTCAGACACTGAATGAGTCTGGGGAGGAGCTTCAAACAATCGAATGGCTATTCGCTCCTGCACTGGTAACAGGCACCGTTTGCGCACTGCTTGGCATTCGTGCAGTTGCATTTTTGGACTCCGCAAGGGCAATGCGGGACCAGTCATCAGCTTGCATCAATTTCACAAGTAGCGAAAGTTTTCATTGAGTTTTGTTTTTTCTTCAAGGCGTCTCATTTTGTTAAGCATCTACGAAGATGCGTATGCATCCCGATATTAAGCCTTCTGGGGTACAGAATGCAACAGCTCATCGGTCCCTGGGAAAACCGTTGTGCGCAGAGGCTTGGCTGCAGAGTATTGAGCCCAGTGATGGGGTGCGTTGGTGCTAATGCTGTGATACTATTTGTGCTAAAGCTCTTTTAAAAGCTCTTGGCCTTTGCGTCACCCCTAAGTTGTTGCCAATTCTATGACCATGTGTGAGCTACGCACACCATATCTTAACCAAAGAGCAACCCCGCAAAGTAGAGCAATAGCACGCAGCCCTCAACTTTTTTTAGCGGTAATACATATCATTTTTAAAGGAAGTACGTGTCAGCTTTATTTGCTAGTGGGAAACGTTATTCTCTGTGAATTTGGTGGTGCTTAGAGCAGGATAGACGAGTATTTGAAGACAGATTTGCTTGCTTTCCATCCGCCTCCGGTTATGCTGCCGCAATCACTACAGGAAGTATGCTTCACTTATGCCGCCCCGTCTTGAGATCCTTAACAGACTCAACAGAAATGCAGCATGGTATATGCTCTTCATCGCCCACTTCTCAATTGCCTGTGCATTATTAGTATCCTGATAAATCGAGTTGCTTTTCAAACGAGCTGTCCTTGCAGGCAGTAAGCTGTAGCTGCAGCTTTGTGCCTTCCATCATGTGCTTTTCCGCCGATCATTCAGTCTCCTCGGCTGCAAAGCTGCATTTCAGCGCGTATTATGTCTCAGCGGGAGAAGACAAGCAGCCAGGTGGCAATTGGCTTCTTCCGCAGCCTGGCGTTCTCTTCAGTCTCAAAAGGACTAGCACTTATTCTCTGGTGCGCCCCGAATTGAGAAGCTTGTAAAGTGAGACGCTATCGATTACCCGCCCAGTTCGTGCGTCTTTGCGTCTAGCATATGCATCGTGGACAAAGAGCGTCATTTGCCAGACCGTGTGCCTGCAAACTAAGCATTTTTTCATCGCTTGCTCGCGCGCCGATTGCTTCTATAACAGTTCGTGAGGCATAAACCGAATATGAAGAGGCACCGTCTCGAACATATATATGCCATTATCGGGAAGACCGGCGGCAGCTTGGGAGATTGTTAAAAAATCTGGACGTGCGGGCTTCTTAGTGTTTTCTAATGACTCAGTTCTTTTCACAAAGTCTGTGAGCTGGCGTGAACTATCAGAGAAGCGTTATTCCTCCCGAATGCTACAAGATCGGGGTACTCTACTGTTGGCCGAGCCCACTAACCATCGAAACTTTCAGCAGCAGCTAAAGTGATGGAAGCGCTACGCTGCCTCTTGTGGACTTGCAATGGCTTACTGTGAGTCGATTTGTTGCCTTGCATCACAGAACGTGAGCACGCCTAACATATTATCAAAGATGGTCATTGTCGGTGAATGCGTATTCTCGTTTCAAGGACTGGAAGGGGGCATATTCCTGTGGAAATCTCACGGCATTTTATATACTTATAGAGTTGAGCCATTTGAAAACAGCTACGAGGCCGCATATCTATATTCTTGACCTTCACCCCAGCTGCTACATGTAATGGTTGGTGTGGGTAACTTCTTTGACCTGGAACAGCTCGTGAGTCGTTAACTTTAAGAGTAGTCTGAGTCTCAGTGAAGACATCGGCCTACTCCTGTGGGGTGCCGGTGCCGACAGTCCTTTCCAGAGTGCTTGCGCACACCGCTGTAGGTCGCCTTAACGGACGTGGATGGCGCTGAAAAAGACTGAGTAGCACTGTGTCCAAGACCGGCGCGCCTGGAGACGTGTGTAGGTTTTACATTTGAAATTTGTTTCGCAGCTGGCATGGGTAGGGTGATCGTTTAATGCCCCGTCTAGACCGTGCGTTGCCTTCTCCTGAAGCATGCGATGCTTCTATTCTGCAGTGCTCGCTGTTAAGTAGGAAATTGCCGAATTAGACATTGATTCCTCCCTCGAATTAGCGCATAATTGCTTTATGTTATCTGGGTGTATTCCTTTCGCTATCTGGCATACGGTTCCTTTCGATCGTGTTGATCCCTTGATATGCTTCATGGGGTGTAGGCAGTAAGTCTCACTGTGATTTTGCCAAGTTGTCTTGAACTTCGCTGCAAGCAAGACCACGTGATGCACTGGGGCCAGGGGGTGAAGCTACCAGGAGAGTTCACGTTGATTCACTTTTGAAAAGATGTTACACGGACGCAGCGCTGCAGCATGTGACTGCGTTAGTTTGGTGGCAGTAGGTGTGCAAGCATCATTTCATGATATTGCTTTGCATATATTTAGGCTGTACGCGAAGGGGAACTATGCAGGCTGTGCATTGCAGGTGGATGCTCACCAAATTTGGCCGTCTGAAGCACTGCAAAGCTGCCGTGCAAACTTCACCAATGTGACAACAGAATGTGAGACCCCTGCGAGGCATTGTAGTCACAAATGCGCGTGTGCTGAACTGATTGGGAGGCACGGTGAGCAGGTTAAGAACTGGACTGAGCTTGGGAAGGAGAGGGCAAGCGGGGTACCTAGACGGGCGGGACGAAGTGTAAAATTGTGTCAGCATCCAAACGTAGACACAGTGATTCGCTCCAAACTCAGTTTAGCAAAGACTCATATGTAGCAGTGGCTTTCTCGATATATAGGATGTGCGTACTGGACGTGAAGCCGCTGGGTGTGCCGGTTGATGTCTGGGCTGCTTCTTTCCCCACAAGCTGTAGAAGCACTTGCTGTCTTGATGACTTCGAAGTTTTTGTGCATGCAGGGCACTCCCTTGGCTGTAGAATGAGAGGAAAAACCAACAACACACAGTCCAATGCAGTCCAAGGTTTTCAAGGCTGCCTCATCAGCGGTGATCTGATGTGAGTTCCAGCGTGTACGCATTCATTAACTGCCCCGTTAACATGGCATTGAAAGTCTGTTCGAATATGTTCATATAGCGTTTCCCTGCAACACCTGCCGCAGAGTTATTCCTGTCAAGATGCCATAACTGTTTCGTCGAGAGATAACTTCGACAGGTCAACGGTATATGAACGTGTTCGAAAGTCCTCTCCTATACGTGGCATCCGGTGTAATGCGCCGAGAGGTTCATCAAGCTTCTGGTAGTTGAAGATAGTGACAATGGACGCCGCTGTATATTTGTCGCTTCAGGCTGTGCGTCGTTGGCGATGGGACTTTATAGCAACACCATGCTAGCTGCCGCTTCAGATTGTGTTCGTTGCATTTCCACCGCGTTGACAATTTTATTCGCTGAAGCGACATCGTGCTGCGAAAGCATGCGAAAAACTGGAGCAGCTTCAGCTCTATTTGTATCCGCCGGCCATATGTTGCTCTTGTTGTACGATGGGTAGTTGCTGTTCGGCGAGTTGAAGTAATTGGGTTACAGCTTGCTGCTCCGACGCCTATACGTCGAGAATCGGCGTTGGATGCATAACAAAAGCAAGTACGCCACGCCTGCCATTTTTTTTGGAACTCATCAAATTTGTGTTTACATCTAGTTCTTTTGGGCAGGCAGA
>NW_013574920.1:4539-5361 GCF_000499745.2 Eimeria mitis | reverse complement strand
CTTCGGAGAAGCCCATTTGCAAGCTATATACGAACACAGAAAGTCAGTTTCTCCCATACCCTCTTTATTGGAGGGCGCAAACTGTAGACGCTTTGCCTGTCCTGTTAACGAAGCTTGCCCATTAGTTTTGTACGAAGTGGAAGCCATGCTCGTTGCGTTTCTAGCATGTGTATTCGACTTTTTCGTGGAAGGTAACCGGTGACTTCAGGAGACATTGTTTTGGCAGCGGGTACACGTAAAATTTGTCCGCGAAATTTCCTATTCCTTGAGAGATGGCAAGTACTGCGCTGATCGCCTTTGTGTGTTGCTCGTTTTGCAATTTCACAGATAGTACGTTCTAAAATGATCGGTTCCGTGTTTTTGGTTTTGGCATACCCCGTCAGTTGAGAAAAGGAACTTGAATATGATGTGTGGCAGGCTTCTCGATGCAACAGCATATTGCTTGGACTTGTTGCCGTTTGTGGGCGGGAATACCTCTTACTGGAGTTTCAATCCAGATGAAAAGCTGCGTACTGTAGGCATCTGCAGCAGCCTGAATGGCAAAGCAATATGCCCGGCGTAATGACTGTTATGCCCTTGACGTATTCTCGTACACATGGGAGGATAGGAGGCAGACCTGAAACTACCGAACGGATTCAAATTAAATGATATTATCTGCTCGCTTATAAAGCACGGATGAAGAGTTGGTGCGTAAAACATACAGAAAGTTCGTGATCAGTTGGCTGTGTAGGCATAGCTAGCGAGCATCAACACAGCAAACAAGAGCAAGATTAGCTTCTGCGTGCAGACAAGCACACGTTTGCATACTAGGGTGTGTCGATA